>NC_139952.1:0-197500 GCF_963454915.1 Gymnoscopelus microlampas
AACCCTAACCCTAACCCTAACCCTAACCCTAACCCTAACCCTAACCCTAACCCTAACCCTAACCCTAACCCTAACCCTAACCCTAACCCTAACCCTAACCCTAACCCTAACCCTAACCCTAACCCTAACCCTAACCCTAACCCTAACCCTAACCCTAACCCTAACCCTAACCCTAACCCTAACCCTAACCCTAACCCTAACCCTAACCCTAACCCTAACCCTAACCCTAACCCTAACCCTAACCCTAACCCTAACCCTAACCCTAACCCTAACCCTAACCCTAACCCTAACCCTAACCCTAACCCTAACCCTAACCCTAACCCTAACCCTAACCCTAACCCTAACCCTAACCCTAACCCTAACCCTAACCCTAACCCTAACCCTAACCCTAACCCTAACCCTAACCCTAACCCTAACCCTAACCCTAACCCTAACCCTAACCCTAACCCTAACCCTAACCCTAACCCTAACCCTAACCCTAACCCTAACCCTAACCCTAACCCTAACCCTAACCCTAACCCTAACCCTAACCCTAACCCTAACCCTAACCCTAACCCTAACCCTAACCCTAACCCTAACCCTAACCCTAACCCTAACCCTAACCCTAACCCTAACCCTAACCCTAACCCTAACCCTAACCCTAACCCTAACCCTAACCCTAACCCTAACCCTAACCCTAACCCTAACCCTAACCCTAACCCTAACCCTAACCCTAACCCTAACCCTAACCCTAACCCTAACCCTAACCCTAACCCTAACCCTAACCCTAACCCTAACCCTAACCCTAACCCTAACCCTAACCCTAACCCTAACCCTAACCCTAACCCTAACCCTAACCCTAACCCTAACCCTAACCCTAACCCTAACCCTAACCCTAACCCTAACCCTAACCCTAACCCTAACCCTAACCCTAACCCTAACCCTAACCCTAACCCTAACCCTAACCCTAACCCTAACCCTAACCCTAACCCTAACCCTAACCCTAACCCTAACCCTAACCCTAACCCTAACCCTAACCCTAACCCTAACCCTAACCCTAACCCTAACCCTAACCCTAACCCTAACCCTAACCCTAACCCTAACCCTAACCCTAACCCTAACCCTAACCCTAACCCTAACCCTAACCCTAACCCTAACCCTAACCCTAACCCTAACCCTAACCCTAACCCTAACCCTAACCCTAACCCTAACCCTAACCCTAACCCTAACCCTAACCCTAACCCTAACCCTAACCCTAACCCTAACCCTAACCCTAACCCTAACCCTAACCCTAACCCTAACCCTAACCCTAACCCTAACCCTAACCCTAACCCTAACCCTAACCCTAACCCTAACCCTAACCCTAACCCTAACCCTAACCCTAACCCTAACCCTAACCCTAACCCTAACCCTAACCCTAACCCTAACCCTAACCCTAACCCTAACCCTAACCCTAACCCTATCCCTAACCCTAACCCTAACCCTAACCCTAACCCTAACCCTAACCCTAACCCTAACCCTAACCCTAACCCTAACCCTAACCCTAACCCTAACCCTAACCCTAACCCTAACCCTAACCCTAACCCTAACCCTAACCCTAACCCTAACCCTAACCCTAACCCTAACCCTAACCCTAACCCTAACCCTAACCCTAACCCTAACCCTAACCCTAACCCTAACCCTAACCCTAACCCTAACCCTAACCCTAACCCTAACCCTAACCCTAACCCTAACCCTAACCCTAACCCTAACCCTAACCCTAACCCTAACCCTAACCCTAACCCTAACCCTAACCCTAACCCTAACCCTAACCCTAACCCTAACCCTAACCCTAACCCTAACCCTAACCCTAACCCTAACCCTAACCCTAACCCTAACCCTAACCCTAACCCTAACCCTAACCCTAACCCTAACCCTAACCCTAACCCTAACCCTAACCCTAACCCTAACCCTAACCCTAACCCTAACCCTAACCCTAACCCTAACCCTAACCCTAACCCTAACCCTAACCCTAACCCTAACCCTAACCCTAACCCTAACCCTAACCCTAACCCTAACCCTAACCCTAACCCTAACCCTAACCCTAACCCTAACCCTAACCCTAACCCTAACCCTAACCCTAACCCTAACCCTAACCCTAACCCTAACCCTAACCCTAACCCTAACCCTAACCCTAACCCTAACCCTAACCCTAACCCTAACCCTAACCCTAACCCTAACCCTAACCCTAACCCTAACCCTAACCCTAACCCTAACCCTAACCCTAACCCTAACCCTAACCCTAACCCTAACCCTAACCCTAACCCTAACCCTAACCCTAACCCTAACCCTAACCCTAACCCTAACCCTAACCCTAACCCTAACCCTAACCCTAACCCTAACCCTAACCCTAACCCTAACCCTAACCCTAACCCTAACCCTAACCCTAACCCTAACCCTAACCCTAACCCTAACCCTAACCCTAACCCTAACCCTAACCCTAACCCTAACCCTAACCCTAACCCTAACCCTAACCCTAACCCTAACCCTAACCCTAACCCTAACCCTAACCCTAACCCTAACCCTAACCCTAACCCTAACCCTAACCCTAACCCTAACCCTAACCCTAACCCTAACCCTAACCCTAACCCTAACCCTAACCCTAACCCTAACCCTAACCCTAACCCTAACCCTAACCCTAACCCTAACCCTAACCCTAACCCTAACCCTAACCCTAACCCTAACCCTAACCCTAACCCTAACCCTAACCCTAACCCTAACCCTAACCCTAACCCTAACCCTAACCCTAACCCTAACCCTAACCCTAACCCTAACCCTAACCCTAACCCTAACCCTAACCCTAACCCTAACCCTAACCCTAACCCTAACCCTAACCCTAACCCTAACCCTAACCCTAACCCTAACCCTAACCCTAACCCTAACCCTAACCCTAACCCTAACCCTAACCCTAACCCTAACCCTAACCCTAACCCTAACCCTAACCCTAACCCTAACCCTAACCCTAACCCTAACCCTAACCCTAACCCTAACCCTAACCCTAACCCTAACCCTAACCCTAACCCTAACCCTAACCCTAACCCTAACCCTAACCCTAACCCTAACCCTAACCCTAACCCTAACCCTAACCCTAACCCTAACCCTAACCCTAACCCTAACCCTAACCCTAACCCTAACCCTAACCCTAACCCTAACCCTAACCCTAACCCTAACCCTAACCCTAACCCTAACCCTAACCCTAACCCTAACCCTAACCCTAACCCTAACCCTAACCCTAACCCTAACCCTAACCCTAACCCTAACCCTAACCCTAACCCTAACCCTAACCCTAACCCTAACCCTAACCCTAACCCTAACCCTAACCCTAACCCTAACCCTAACCCTAACCCTAACCCTAACCCTAACCCTAACCCTAACCCTAACCCTAACCCTAACCCTAACCCTAACCCTAACCCTAACCCTAACCCTAACCCTAACCCTAACCCTAACCCTAACCCTAACCCTAACCCTAACCCTAACCCTAACCCTAACCCTAACCCTAACCCTAACCCTAACCCTAACCCTAACCCTAACCCTAACCCTAACCCTAACCCTAACCCTAACCCTAACCCTAACCCTAACCCTAACCCTAACCCTAACCCTAACCCTAACCCTAACCCTAACCCTAACCCTAACCCTAACCCTAACCCTAACCCTAACCCTAACCCTAACCCTAACCCTAACCCTAACCCTAACCCTAACCCTAACCCTAACCCTAACCCTAACCCTAACCCTAACCCTAACCCTAACCCTAACCCTAACCCTAACCCTAACCCTAACCCTAACCCTAACCCTAACCCTAACCCTAACCCTAACCCTAACCCTAACCCTAACCCTAACCCTAACCCTAACCCTAACCCTAACCCTAACCCTAACCCTAACCCTAACCCTAACCCTAACCCTAACCCTAACCCTAACCCTAACCCTAACCCTAACCCTAACCCTAACCCTAACCCTAACCCTAACCCTAACCCTAACCCTAACCCTAACCCTAACCCTAACCCTAACCCTAACCCTAACCCTAACCCTAACCCTAACCCTAACCCTAACCCTAACCCTAACCCTAACCCTAACCCTAACCCTAACCCTAACCCTAACCCTAACCCTAACCCTAACCCTAACCCTAACCCTAACCCTAACCCTAACCCTAACCCTAACCCTAACCCTAACCCTAACCCTAACCCTAACCCTAACCCTAACCCTAACCCTAACCCTAACCCTAACCCTAACCCTAACCCTAACCCTAACCCTAACCCTAACCCTAACCCTAACCCTAACCCTAACCCTAACCCTAACCCTAACCCTAACCCTAACCCTAACCCTAACCATAACCCTAACCCTAACCCTAACCCTAACCCTAACCCTAACCCTAACCCTAACCCTAACCCTAACCCTAACCCTAACCCTAACCCTAACCCTAACCCTAACCCTAACCCTAACCCTAACCCTAACCCTAACCCTAACCCTAACCCTAACCCTAACCCTAACCCTAACCCTAACCCTAAACCCTAACCCTAACCCTAACCCTAACCCTAACCCTAACCCTAACCCTAACCCTAACCCTAACCCTAACCCTAACCCTAACCCTAACCCTAACCCTAACCCTAACCCTAACCCTAACCCTAACCCTAACCCTAACCCTAACCCTAACCCTAACCCTAACCCTAACCCTAACCCTAACCCTAACCCTAACCCTAACCCTAACCCTAACCCTAACCCTAACCCTAACCCTAACCCTAACCCTAACCCTAACCCTAACCCTAACCCTAACCCTAACCCTAACCCTAACCCTAACCCTAACCCTAACCCTAACCCTAACCCTAACCCTAACCCTAACCCTAACCCTAACCCTAACCCTAACCCTAACCCTAACCCTAACCCTAACCCTAACCCTAACCCTAACCCTAACCCTAACCCTAACCCTAACCCTAACCCTAACCCTAACCCTAACCCTAACCCTAACCCTAACCCTAACCCTAACCCTAACCCTAACCCTAACCCTAACCCTAACCCTAACCCTAACCCTAACCCTAACCCTAACCCTAACCCTAACCCTAACCCTAACCCTAACCCTAACCCTAACCCTAACCCTAACCCTAACCCTAACCCTAACCCTAACCCTAACCCTAACCCTAACCCTAACCCTAACCCTAACCCTAACCCTAACCCTAACCCTAACCCTAACCCTAACCCTAACCCTAACCCTAACCCTAACCCTAACCCTAACCCTAACCCTAACCCTAACCCTAACCCTAACCCTAACCCTAACCCTAACCCTAACCCTAACCCTAACCCTAACCCTAACCCTAACCCTAACCCTAACCCTAACCCTAACCCTAACCCTAACCCTAACCCTAACCCTAACCCTAACCCTAACCCTAACCCTAACCCTAACCCTAACCCTAACCCTAACCCTAATAACCCTAACCCTAACCCTAACCCTAACCCTAACCCTAACCCTAACCCTAACCCTAACCCTAACCCTAACCCTAACCCTAACCCTAACCCTAACCCTAACCCTAACCCTAACCCTAACCCTAACCCTAACCCTAACCCTAACCCTAACCCTAACCCTAACCCTAACCCTAACCCTAACCCTAACCCTAACCCTAACCCTAACCCTAACCCTAACCCTAACCCTAACCCTAACCCTAACCCTAACCCTAACCCTAACCCTAACCCTAACCCTAACCCTAACCCTAACCCTAACCCAACCCTAACCCTAACCCTAACCCTAACCCTAACCCTAACCCTAACCCTAACCCAACCCTAACCCTAACCCTAACCCTAACCCTAACCCTAACCCTAACCCTAACCCTAACCCTAACCCTAACCCTAACCCTAACCCTAACCCTAACCCTAACCCTAACCCTAACCCTAACCCTAACCCTAACCCTAACCCTAACCCTAACCCTAACCCTAACCCTAACCCTAACCCTAACCCTAACCCTAACCCTAACCCTAACCCTAACCCTAACCCTAACCCTAACCCTAACCCTAACCCTAACCCTAACCCTAACCCTAACCCTAACCCTAACCCTAACCCTAACCCTAACCCTAACCCTAACCCTAACCCTAACCCTAACCCTAACCCTAACCCTAACCCTAACCCTAACCCTAACCCTAACCCTAACCCTAACCCTAACCCTAACCCTAACCCTAACCCTAACCCTAACCCTAACCCTAACCCTAACCCTAACCCTAACCCTAACCCTAACCCTAACCCTAACCCTAACCCTAACCCTAACCCTAACCCTAACCCTAACCCTAACCCTAACCCTAACCCTAACCCTAACCCTAACCCTAACCCTAACCCTAACCCTAACCCTAACCCTAACCCTAACCCTAACCCTAACCCTAACCCTAACCCTAACCCTAACCCTAACCCTAACCCTAACCCTAACCCTAACCCTAACCCTAACCCTAACCCTAACCCTAACCCTAACCCTAACCCTAACCCTAACCCTAACCCTAACCCTAACCCTAACCCTAACCCTAACCCTAACCCTAACCCTAACCCTAACCCTAACCCTAACCCTAACCCTAACCCTAACCCTAACCCTAACCCTAACCCTAACCCTAACCCTAACCCTAACCCTAACCCTAACCCTAACCCTAACCCTAACCCTAACCCTAACCCTAACCCTAACCCTAACCCTAACCCTAACCCTAACCCTAACCCTAACCCTAACCCTAACCCTAACCCTAACCCTAACCCTAACCCTAACCCTAACCCTAACCCTAACCCTAACCCTAACCCTAACCCTAACCCTAACCCTAACCCTAACCCTAACCCTAACCCTAACCCTAACCCTAACCCTAACCCTAACCCTAACCCTAACCCTAACCCTAACCCTAACCCTAACCCTAACCCTAACCCTAACCCTAACCCTAACCCTAACCCTAACCCTAACCCTAACCCTAACCCTAACCCTAACCCTAACCCTAACCCTAACCCTAACCCTAACCCTAACCCTAACCCTAACCCTAACCCTAACCCTAACCCTAACCCTAACCCTAACCCTAACCCTAACCCTAACCCTAACCCTAACCCTAACCCTAACCCTAACCCTAACCCTAACCCTAACCCTAACCCTAACCCTAACCCTAACCCTAACCCTAACCCTAACCCTAACCCTAACCCTAACCCTAACCCTAACCCTAACCCTAACCCTAACCCTAACCCTAACCCTAACCCTAACCCTAACCCTAACCCTAACCCTAACCCTAACCCTAACCCTAACCCTAACCCTAACCCTAACCCTAACCCTAACCCTAACCCTAACCCTAACCCTAACCCTAACCCTAACCCTAACCCTAACCCTAACCCTAACCCTAACCCTAACCCTAACCCTAACCCTAACCCTAACCCTAACCCTAACCCTAACCCTAACCCTAACCCTAACCCTAACCCTAACCCTAACCCTAACCCTAACCCTAACCCTAACCCTAACCCTAACCCTAACCCTAACCCTAACCCTAACCCTAACCCTAACCCTAACCCTAACCCTAACCCTAACCCTAACCCTAACCCTAACCCTAACCCTAACCCTAACCCTAACCCTAACCCTAACCCTAACCCTAACCCTAACCCTAACCCTAACCCTAACCCTAACCCTAACCCTAACCCTAACCCTAACCCTAACCCTAACCCTAACCCTAACCCTAACCCTAACCCTAACCCTAACCCTAACCCTAACCCTAACCCTAACCCTAACCCTAACCCTAACCCTAACCCTAACCCTAACCCTAACCCTAACCCTAACCCTAACCCTAACCCTAACCCTAACCCTAACCCTAACCCTAACCCTAACCCTAACCCTAACCCTAACCCTAACCCTAACCCTAACCCTAACCCTAACCCTAACCCTAACCCTAACCCTAACCCTAACCCTAACCCTAACCCTAACCCTAACCCTAACCCTAACCCTAACCCTAACCCTAACCCTAACCCTAACCCTAACCCTAACCCTAACCCTAACCCTAACCCTAACCCTAACCCTAACCCTAACCCTAACCCTAACCCTAACCCTAACCCTAACCCTAACCCTAACCCTAACCCTAACCCTAACCCTAACCCTAACCCTAACCCTAACCCTAACCCTAACCCTAACCCTAACCCTAACCCTAACCCTAACCCTAACCCTAACCCTAACCCTAACCCTAACCCTAACCCTAACCCTAACCCTAACCCTAACCCTAACCCTAACCCTAACCCTAACCCTAACCCTAACCCTAACCCTAACCCTAACCCTAACCCTAACCCTAACCCTAACCCTAACCCTAACCCTAACCCTAACCCTAACCCTAACCCTAACCCTAACCCTAACCCTAACCCTAACCCTAACCCTAACCCTAACCCTAACCCTAACCCTAACCCTAACCCTAACCCTAACCCTAACCCTAACCCTAACCCTAACCCTAACCCTAACCCTAACCCTAACCCTAACCCTAACCCTAACCCTAACCCTAACCCTAACCCTAACCCTAACCCTAACCCTAACCCTAACCCTAACCCTAACCCTAACCCTAACCCTAACCCTAACCCTAACCCTAACCCTAACCCTAACCCTAACCCTAACCCTAACCCTAACCCTAACCCTAACCCTAACCCTAACCCTAACCCTAACCCTAACCCTAACCCTAACCCTAACCCTAACCCTAACCCTAACCCTAACCCTAACCCTAACCCTAACCCTAACCCTAACCCTAACCCTAACCCTAACCCTAACCCTAACCCTAACCCTAACCCTAACCCTAACCCTAACCCTAACCCTAACCCTAACCCTAACCCTAACCCTAACCCTAACCCTAACCCTAACCCTAACCCTAACCCTAACCCTAACCCTAACCCTAACCCTAACCCTAACCCTAACCCTAACCCTAACCCTAACCCTAACCCTAACCCTAACCCTAACCCTAACCCTAACCCTAACCCTAACCCTAACCCTAACCCTAACCCTAACCCTAACCCTAACCCTAACCCTAACCCTAACCCTAACCCTAACCCTAACCCTAACCCTAACCCTAACCCTAACCCTAACCCTAACCCTAACCCTAACCCTAACCCTAACCCTAACCCTAACCCTAACCCTAACCCTAACCCTAACCCTAACCCTAACCCTAACCCTAACCCTAACCCTAACCCTAACCCTAACCCTAACCCTAACCCTAACCCTAACCCTAACCCTAACCCTAACCCTAACCCTAACCCTAACCCTAACCCTAACCCTAACCCTAACCCTAACCCTAACCCTAACCCTAACCCTAACCCTAACCCTAACCCTAACCCTAACCCTAACCCTAACCCTAACCCTAACCCTAACCCTAACCCTAACCCTAACCCTAACCCTAACCCTAACCCTAACCCTAACCCTAACCCTAACCCTAACCCTAACCCTAACCCTAACCCTAACCCTAACCCTAACCCTAACCCTAACCCTAACCCTAACCCTAACCCTAACCCTAACCCTAACCCTAACCCTAACCCTAACCCTAACCCTAACCCTAACCCTAACCCTAACCCTAACCCTAACCCTAACCCTAACCCTAACCCTAACCCTAACCCTAACCCTAACCCTAACCCTAACCCTAACCCTAACCCTAACCCTAACCCTAACCCTAACCCTAACCCTAACCCTAACCCTAACCCTAACCCTAACCCTAACCCTAACCCTAACCCTAACCCTAACCCTAACCCTAACCCTAACCCTAACCCTAACCCTAACCCTAACCCTAACCCTAACCCTAACCCTAACCCTAACCCTAACCCTAACCCTAACCCTAACCCTAACCCTAACCCTAACCCTAACCCTAACCCTAACCCTAACCCTAACCCTAACCCTAACCCTAACCCTAACCCTAACCCTAACCCTAACCCTAACCCTAACCCTAACCCTAACCCTAACCCTAACCCTAACCCTAACCCTAACCCTAACCCTAACCCTAACCCTAACCCTAACCCTAACCCTAACCCTAACCCTAACCCTAACCCTAACCCTAACCCTAACCCTAACCCTAACCCTAACCCTAACCCTAACCCTAACCCTAACCCTAACCCTAACCCTAACCCTAACCCTAACCCTAACCCTAACCCTAACCCTAACCCTAACCCTAACCCTAACCCTAACCCTAACCCTAACCCTAACCCTAACCCTAACCCTAACCCTAACCCTAACCCTAACCCTAACCCTAACCCTAACCCTAACCCTAACCCTAACCCTAACCCTAACCCTAACCCTAACCCTAACCCTAACCCTAACCCTAACCCTAACCCTAACCCTAACCCTAACCCTAACCCTAACCCTAACCCTAACCCTAACCCTAACCCTAACCCTAACCCTAACCCTAACCCTAACCCTAACCCTAACCCTAACCCTAACCCTAACCCTAACCCTAACCCTAACCCTAACCCTAACCCTAACCCTAACCCTAACCCTAACCCTAACCCTAACCCTAACCCTAACCCTAACCCTAACCCTAACCCTAACCCTAACCCTAACCCTAACCCTAACCCTAACCCTAACCCTAACCCTAACCCTAACCCTAACCCTAACCCTAACCCTAACCCTAACCCTAACCCTAACCCTAACCCTAACCCTAACCCTAACCCTAACCCTAACCCTAACCCTAACCCTAACCCTAACCCTAACCCTAACCCTAACCCTAACCCTAACCCTAACCCTAACCCTAACCCTAACCCTAACCCTAACCCTAACCCTAACCCTAACCCTAACCCTAACCCTAACCCTAACCCTAACCCTAACCCTAACCCTAACCCTAACCCTAACCCTAACCCTAACCCTAACCCTAACCCTAACCCTAACCCTAACCCTAACCCTAACCCTAACCCTAACCCTAACCCTAACCCTAACCCTAACCCTAACCCTAACCCTAACCCTAACCCTAACCCTAACCCTAACCCTAACCCTAACCCTAACCCTAACCCTAACCCTAACCCTAACCCTAACCCTAACCCTAACCCTAACCCTAACCCTAACCCTAACCCTAACCCTAACCCTAACCCTAACCCTAACCCTAACCCTAACCCTAACCCTAACCCTAACCCTAACCCTAACCCTAACCCTAACCCTAACCCTAACCCTAACCCTAACCCTAACCCTAACCCTAACCCTAACCCTAACCCTAACCCTAACCCTAACCCTAACCCTAACCCTAACCCTAACCCTAACCCTAACCCTAACCCTAACCCTAACCCTAACCCTAACCCTAACCCTAACCCTAACCCTAACCCTAACCCTAACCCTAACCCTAACCCTAACCCTAACCCTAACCCTAACCCTAACCCTAACCCTAACCCTAACCCTAACCCTAACCCTAACCCTAACCCTAACCCTAACCCTAACCCTAACCCTAACCCTAACCCTAACCCTAACCCTAACCCTAACCCTAACCCTAACCCTAACCCTAACCCTAACCCTAACCCTAACCCTAACCCTAACCCTAACCCTAACCCTAACCCTAACCCTAACCCTAACCCTAACCCTAACCCTAACCCTAACCCTAACCCTAACCCTAACCCTAACCCTAACCCTAACCCTAACCCTAACCCTAACCCTAACCCTAACCCTAACCCTAACCCTAACCCTAACCCTAACCCTAACCCTAACCCTAACCCTAACCCTAACCCTAACCCTAACCCTAACCCTAACCCTAACCCTAACCCTAACCCTAACCCTAACCCTAACCCTAACCCTAACCCTAACCCTAACCCTAACCCTAACCCTAACCCTAACCCTAACCCTAACCCTAACCCTAACCCTAACCCTAACCCTAACCCTAACCCTAACCCTAACCCTAACCCTAACCCTAACCCTAACCCTAACCCTAACCCTAACCCTAACCCTAACCCTAACCCTAACCCTAACCCTAACCCTAACCCTAACCCTAACCCTAACCCTAACCCTAACCCTAACCCTAACCCTAACCCTAACCCTAACCCTAACCCTAACCCTAACCCTAACCCTAACCCTAACCCTAACCCTAACCCTAACCCTAACCCTAACCCTAACCCTAACCCTAACCCTAACCCTAACCCTAACCCTAACCCTAACCCTAACCCTAACCCTAACCCTAACCCTAACCCTAACCCTAACCCTAACCCTAACCCTAACCCTAACCCTAACCCTAACCCTAACCCTAACCCTAACCCTAACCCTAACCCTAACCCTAACCCTAACCCTAACCCTAACCCTAACCCTAACCCTAACCCTAACCCTAACCCTAACCCTAACCCTAACCCTAACCCTAACCCTAACCCTAACCCTAACCCTAACCCTAACCCTAACCCTAACCCTAACCCTAACCCTAACCCTAACCCTAACCCTAACCCTAACCCTAACCCTAACCCTAACCCTAACCCTAACCCTAACCCTAACCCTAACCCTAACCCTAACCCTAACCCTAACCCTAACCCTAACCCTAACCCTAACCCTAACCCTAACCCTAACCCTAACCCTAACCCTAACCCTAACCCTAACCCTAACCCTAACCCTAACCCTAACCCTAACCCTAACCCTAACCCTAACCCTAACCCTAACCCTAACCCTAACCCTAACCCTAACCCTAACCCTAACCCTAACCCTAACCCTAACCCTAACCCTAACCCTAACCCTAACCCTAACCCTAACCCTAACCCTAACCCTAACCCTAACCCTAACCCTAACCCTAACCCTAACCCTAACCCTAACCCTAACCCTAACCCTAACCCTAACCCTAACCCTAACCCTAACCCTAACCCTAACCCTAACCCTAACCCTAACCCTAACCCTAACCCTAACCCTAACCCTAACCCTAACCCTAACCCTAACCCTAACCCTAACCCTAACCCTAACCCTAACCCTAACCCTAACCCTAACCCTAACCCTAACCCTAACCCTAACCTAACCCTAACCCTAACCCTAACCCTAACCCTAACCCTAACCCTAACCCTAACCCTAACCCTAACCCTAACCCTAACCCTAACCCTAACCCTAACCCTAACCCTAACCCTAACCCTAACCCTAACCCTAACCCTAACCCTAACCCTAACCCTAACCCTAACCCTAACCCTAACCCTAACCCTAACCCTAACCCTAACCCTAACCCTAACCCTAACCCTAACCCTAACCCTAACCCTAACCCTAACCCTAACCCTAACCCTAACCCTAACCCTAACCCTAACCCTAACCCTAACCCTAACCCTAACCCTAACCCTAACCCTAACCCTAACCCTAACCCTAACCCTAACCCTAACCCTAACCCTAACCCTAACCCTAACCCTAACCCTAACCCTAACCCTAACCCTAACCCTAACCCTAACCCTAACCCTAACCCTAACCCTAACCCTAACCCTAACCCTAACCCTAACCCTAACCCTAACCCTAACCCTAACCCTAACCCTAACCCTAACCCTAACCCTAACCCTAACCCTAACCCTAACCCTAACCCTAACCCTAACCCTAACCCTAACCCTAACCCTAACCCTAACCCTAACCCTAACCCTAACCCTAACCCTAACCCTAACCCTAACCCTAACCCTAACCCTAACCCTAACCCTAACCCTAACCCTAACCCTAACCCTAACCCTAACCCTAACCCTAACCCTAACCCTAACCCTAACCCTAACCCTAACCCTAACCCTAACCCTAACCCTAACCCTAACCCTAACCCTAACCCTAACCCTAACCCTAACCCTAACCCTAACCCTAACCCTAACCCTAACCCTAACCCTAACCCTAACCCTAACCCTAACCCTAACCCTAACCCTAACCCTAACCCTAACCCTAACCCTAACCCTAACCCTAACCCTAACCCTAACCCTAACCCTAACCCTAACCCTAACCCTAACCCTAACCCTAACCCTAACCCTAACCCTAACCCTAACCCTAACCCTAACCCTAACCCTAACCCTAACCCTAACCCTAACCCTAACCCTAACCCTAACCCTAACCCTAACCCTAACCCTAACCCTAACCCTAACCCTAACCCTAACCCTAACCCTAACCCTAACCCTAACCCTAACCCTAACCCTAACCCTAACCCTAACCCTAACCCTAACCCTAACCCTAACCCTAACCCTAACCCTAACCCTAACCCTAACCCTAACCCTAACCCTAACCCTAACCCTAACCCTAACCCTAACCCTAACCCTAACCCTAACCCTAACCCTAACCCTAACCCTAACCCTAACCCTAACCCTAACCCTAACCCTAACCCTAACCCTAACCCTAACCCTAACCCTAACCCTAACCCTAACCCTAACCCTAACCCTAACCCTAACCCTAACCCTAACCCTAACCCTAACCCTAACCCTAACCCTAACCCTAACCCTAACCCTAACCCTAACCCTAACCCTAACCCTAACCCTAACCCTAACCCTAACCCTAACCCTAACCCTAACCCTAACCCTAACCCTAACCCTAACCCTAACCCTAACCCTAACCCTAACCCTAACCCTAACCCTAACCCTAACCCTAACCCTAACCCTAACCCTAACCCTAACCCTAACCCTAACCCTAACCCTAACCCTAACCCTAACCCTAACCCTAACCCTAACCCTAACCCTAACCCTAACCCTAACCCTAACCCTAACCCTAACCCTAACCCTAACCCTAACCCTAACCCTAACCCTAACCCTAACCCTAACCCTAACCCTAACCCTAACCCTAACCCTAACCCTAACCCTAACCCTAACCCTAACCCTAACCCTAACCCTAACCCTAACCCTAACCCTAACCCTAACCCTAACCCTAACCCTAACCCTAACCCTAACCCTAACCCTAACCCTAACCCTAACCCTAACCCTAACCCTAACCCTAACCCTAACCCTAACCCTAACCCTAACCCTAACCCTAACCCTAACCCTAACCCTAACCCTAACCCTAACCCTAACCCTAACCCTAACCCTAACCCTAACCCTAACCCTAACCCTAACCCTAACCCTAACCCTAACCCTAACCCTAACCCTAACCCTAACCCTAACCCTAACCCTAACCCTAACCCTAACCCTAACCCTAACCCTAACCCTAACCCTAACCCTAACCCTAACCCTAACCCTAACCCTAACCCTAACCCTAACCCTAACCCTAACCCTAACCCTAACCCTAACCCTAACCCTAACCCTAACCCTAACCCTAACCCTAACCCTAACCCTAACCCTAACCCTAACCCTAACCCTAACCCTAACCCTAACCCTAACCCTAACCCTAACCCTAACCCTAACCCTAACCCTAACCCTAACCCTAACCCTAACCCTAACCCTAACCCTAACCCTAACCCTAACCCTAACCCTAACCCTAACCCTAACCCTAACCCTAACCCTAACCCTAACCCTAACCCTAACCCTAACCCTAACCCTAACCCTAACCCTAACCCTAACCCTAACCCTAACCCTAACCCTAACCCTAACCCTAACCCTAACCCTAACCCTAACCCTAACCCTAACCCTAACCCTAACCCTAACCCTAACCCTAACCCTAACCCTAACCCTAACCCTAACCCTAACCCTAACCCTAACCCTAACCCTAACCCTAACCCTAACCCTAACCCTAACCCTAACCCTAACCCTAACCCTAACCCTAACCCTAACCCTAACCCTAACCCTAACCCTAACCCTAACCCTAACCCTAACCCTAACCCTAACCCTAACCCTAACCCTAACCCTAACCCTAACCCTAACCCTAACCCTAACCCTAACCCTAACCCTAACCCTAACCCTAACCCTAACCCTAACCCTAACCCTAACCCTAACCCTAACCCTAACCCTAACCCTAACCCTAACCCTAACCCTAACCCTAACCCTAACCCTAACCCTAACCCTAACCCTAACCCTAACCCTAACCCTAACCCTAACCCTAACCCTAACCCTAACCCTAACCCTAACCCTAACCCTAACCCTAACCCTAACCCTAACCCTAACCCTAACCCTAACCCTAACCCTAACCCTAACCCTAACCCTAACCCTAACCCTAACCCTAACCCTAACCCTAACCCTAACCCTAACCCTAACCCTAACCCTAACCCTAACCCTAACCCTAACCCTAACCCTAACCCTAACCCTAACCCTAACCCTAACCCTAACCCTAACCCTAACCCTAACCCTAACCCTAACCCTAACCCTAACCCTAACCCTAACCCTAACCCTAACCCTAACCCTAACCCTAACCCTAACCCTAACCCTAACCCTAACCCTAACCCTAACCCTAACCCTAACCCTAACCCTAACCCTAACCCTAACCCTAACCCTAACCCTAACCCTAACCCTAACCCTAACCCTAACCCTAACCCTAACCCTAACCCTAACCCTAACCCTAACCCTAACCCTAACCCTAACCCTAACCCTAACCCTAACCCTAACCCTAACCCTAACCCTAACCCTAACCCTAACCCTAACCCTAACCCTAACCCTAACCCTAACCCTAACCCTAACCCTAACCCTAACCCTAACCCTAACCCTAACCCTAACCCTAACCCTAACCCTAACCCTAACCCTAACCCTAACCCTAACCCTAACCCTAACCCTAACCCTAACCCTAACCCTAACCCTAACCCTAACCCTAACCCTAACCCTAACCCTAACCCTAACCCTAACCCTAACCCTAACCCTAACCCTAACCCTAACCCTAACCCTAACCCTAACCCTAACCCTAACCCTAACCCTAACCCTAACCCTAACCCTAACCCTAACCCTAACCCTAACCCTAACCCTAACCCTAACCCTAACCCTAACCCTAACCCTAACCCTAACCCTAACCCTAACCCTAACCCTAACCCTAACCCTAACCCTAACCCTAACCCTAACCCTAACCCTAACCCTAACCCTAACCCTAACCCTAACCCTAACCCTAACCCTAACCCTAACCCTAACCCTAACCCTAACCCTAACCCTAACCCTAACCCTAACCCTAACCCTAACCCTAACCCTAACCCTAACCCTAACCCTAACCCTAACCCTAACCCTAACCCTAACCCTAACCCTAACCCTAACCCTAACCCTAACCCTAACCCTAACCCTAACCCTAACCCTAACCCTAACCCTAACCCTAACCCTAACCCTAACCCTAACCCTAACCCTAACCCTAACCCTAACCCTAACCCTAACCCTAACCCTAACCCTAACCCTAACCCTAACCCTAACCCTAACCCTAACCCTAACCCTAACCCTAACCCTAACCCTAACCCTAACCCTAACCCTAACCCTAACCCTAACCCTAACCCTAACCCTAACCCTAACCCTAACCCTAACCCTAACCCTAACCCTAACCCTAACCCTAACCCTAACCCTAACCCTAACCCTAACCCTAACCCTAACCCTAACCCTAACCCTAACCCTAACCCTAACCCTAACCCTAACCCTAACCCTAACCCTAACCCTAACCCTAACCCTAACCCTAACCCTAACCCTAACCCTAACCCTAACCCTAACCCTAACCCTAACCCTAACCCTAACCCTAACCCTAACCCTAACCCTAACCCTAACCCTAACCCTAACCCTAACCCTAACCCTAACCCTAACCCTAACCCTAACCCTAACCCTAACCCTAACCCTAACCCTAACCCTAACCCTAACCCTAACCCTAACCCTAACCCTAACCCTAACCCTAACCCTAACCCTAACCCTAACCCTAACCCTAACCCTAACCCTAACCCTAACCCTAACCCTAACCCTAACCCTAACCCTAACCCTAACCCTAACCCTAACCCTAACCCTAACCCTAACCCTAACCCTAACCCTAACCCTAACCCTAACCCTAACCCTAACCCTAACCCTAACCCTAACCCTAACCCTAACCCTAACCCTAACCCTAACCCTAACCCTAACCCTAACCCTAACCCTAACCCTAACCCTAACCCTAACCCTAACCCTAACCCTAACCCTAACCCTAACCCTAACCCTAACCCTAACCCTAACCCTAACCCTAACCCTAACCCTAACCCTAACCCTAACCCTAACCCTAACCCTAACCCTAACCCTAACCCTAACCCTAACCCTAACCCTAACCCTAACCCTAACCCTAACCCTAACCCTAACCCTAACCCTAACCCTAACCCTAACCCTAACCCTAACCCTAACCCTAACCCTAACCCTAACCCTAACCCTAACCCTAACCCTAACCCTAACCCTAACCCTAACCCTAACCCTAACCCTAACCCTAACCCTAACCCTAACCCTAACCCTAACCCTAACCCTAACCCTAACCCTAACCCTAACCCTAACCCTAACCCTAACCCTAACCCTAACCCTAACCCTAACCCTAACCCTAACCCTAACCCTAACCCTAACCCTAACCCTAACCCTAACCCTAACCCTAACCCTAACCCTAACCCTAACCCTAACCCTAACCCTAACCCTAACCCTAACCCTAACCCTAACCCTAACCCTAACCCTAACCCTAACCCTAACCCTAACCCTAACCCTAACCCTAACCCTAACCCTAACCCTAACCCTAACCCTAACCCTAACCCTAACCCTAACCCTAACCCTAACCCTAACCCTAACCCTAACCCTAACCCTAACCCTAACCCTAACCCTAACCCTAACCCTAACCCTAACCCTAACCCTAACCCTAACCCTAACCCTAACCCTAACCCTAACCCTAACCCTAACCCTAACCCTAACCCTAACCCTAACCCTAACCCTAACCCTAACCCTAACCCTAACCCTAACCCTAACCCTAACCCTAACCCTAACCCTAACCCTAACCCTAACCCTAACCCTAACCCTAACCCTAACCCTAACCCTAACCCTAACCCTAACCCTAACCCTAACCCTAACCCTAACCCTAACCCTAACCCTAACCCTAACCCTAACCCTAACCCTAACCCTAACCCTAACCCTAACCCTAACCCTAACCCTAACCCTAACCCTAACCCTAACCCTAACCCTAACCCTAACCCTAACCCTAACCCTAACCCTAACCCTAACCCTAACCCTAACCCTAACCCTAACCCTAACCCTAACCCTAACCCTAACCCTAACCCTAACCCTAACCCTAACCCTAACCCTAACCCTAACCCTAACCCTAACCCTAACCCTAACCCTAACCCTAACCCTAACCCTAACCCTAACCCTAACCCTAACCCTAACCCTAACCCTAACCCTAACCCTAACCCTAACCCTAACCCTAACCCTAACCCTAACCCTAACCCTAACCCTAACCCTAACCCTAACCCTAACCCTAACCCTAACCCTAACCCTAACCCTAACCCTAACCCTAACCCTAACCCTAACCCTAACCCTAACCCTAACCCTAACCCTAACCCTAACCCTAACCCTAACCCTAACCCTAACCCTAACCCTAACCCTAACCCTAACCCTAACCCTAACCCTAACCCTAACCCTAACCCTAACCCTAACCCTAACCCTAACCCTAACCCTAACCCTAACCCTAACCCTAACCCTAACCCTAACCCTAACCCTAACCCTAACCCTAACCCTAACCCTAACCCTAACCCTAACCCTAACCCTAACCCTAACCCTAACCCTAACCCTAACCCTAACCCTAACCCTAACCCTAACCCTAACCCTAACCCTAACCCTAACCCTAACCCTAACCCTAACCCTAACCCTAACCCTAACCCTAACCCTAACCCTAACCCTAACCCTAACCCTAACCCTAACCCTAACCCTAACCCTAACCCTAACCCTAACCCTAACCCTAACCCTAACCCTAACCCTAACCCTAACCCTAACCCTAACCCTAACCCTAACCCTAACCCTAACCCTAACCCTAACCCTAACCCTAACCCTAACCCTAACCCTAACCCTAACCCTAACCCTAACCCTAACCCTAACCCTAACCCTAACCCTAACCCTAACCCTAACCCTAACCCTAACCCTAACCCTAACCCTAACCCTAACCCTAACCCTAACCCTAACCCTAACCCTAACCCTAACCCTAACCCTAACCCTAACCCTAACCCTAACCCTAACCCTAACCCTAACCCTAACCCTAACCCTAACCCTAACCCTAACCCTAACCCTAACCCTAACCCTAACCCTAACCCTAACCCTAACCCTAACCCTAACCCTAACCCTAACCCTAACCCTAACCCTAACCCTAACCCTAACCCTAACCCTAACCCTAACCCTAACCCTAACCCTAACCCTAACCCTAACCCTAACCCTAACCCTAACCCTAACCCTAACCCTAACCCTAACCCTAACCCTAACCCTAACCCTAACCCTAACCCTAACCCTAACCCTAACCCTAACCCTAACCCTAACCCTAACCCTAACCCTAACCCTAACCCTAACCCTAACCCTAACCCTAACCCTAACCCTAACCCTAACCCTAACCCTAACCCTAACCCTAACCCTAACCCTAACCCTAACCCTAACCCTAACCCTAACCCTAACCCTAACCCTAACCCTAACCCTAACCCTAACCCTAACCCTAACCCTAACCCTAACCCTAACCCTAACCCTAACCCTAACCCTAACCCTAACCCTAACCCTAACCCTAACCCTAACCCTAACCCTAACCCTAACCCTAACCCTAACCCTAACCCTAACCCTAACCCTAACCCTAACCCTAACCCTAACCCTAACCCTAACCCTAACCCTAACCCTAACCCTAACCCTAACCCTAACCCTAACCCTAACCCTAACCCTAACCCTAACCCTAACCCTAACCCTAACCCTAACCCTAACCCTAACCCTAACCCTAACCCTAACCCTAACCCTAACCCTAACCCTAACCCTAACCCTAACCCTAACCCTAACCCTAACCCTAACCCTAACCCTAACCCTAACCCTAACCCTAACCCTAACCCTAACCCTAACCCTAACCCTAACCCTAACCCTAACCCTAACCCTAACCCTAACCCTAACCCTAACCCTAACCCTAACCCTAACCCTAACCCTAACCCTAACCCTAACCCTAACCCTAACCCTAACCCTAACCCTAACCCTAACCCTAACCCTAACCCTAACCCTAACCCTAACCCTAACCCTAACCCTAACCCTAACCCTAACCCTAACCCTAACCCTAACCCTAACCCTAACCCTAACCCTAACCCTAACCCTAACCCTAACCCTAACCCTAACCCTAACCCTAACCCTAACCCTAACCCTAACCCTAACCCTAACCCTAACCCTAACCCTAACCCTAACCCTAACCCTAACCCTAACCCTAACCCTAACCCTAACCCTAACCCTAACCCTAACCCTAACCCTAACCCTAACCCTAACCCTAACCCTAACCCTAACCCTAACCCTAACCCTAACCCTAACCCTAACCCTAACCCTAACCCTAACCCTAACCCTAACCCTAACCCTAACCCTAACCCTAACCCTAACCCTAACCCTAACCCTAACCCTAACCCTAACCCTAACCCTAACCCTAACCCTAACCCTAACCCTAACCCTAACCCTAACCCTAACCCTAACCCTAACCCTAACCCTAACCCTAACCCTAACCCTAACCCTAACCCTAACCCTAACCCTAACCCTAACCCTAACCCTAACCCTAACCCTAACCCTAACCCTAACCCTAACCCTAACCCTAACCCTAACCCTAACCCTAACCCTAACCCTAACCCTAACCCTAACCCTAACCCTAACCCTAACCCTAACCCTAACCCTAACCCTAACCCTAACCCTAACCCTAACCCTAACCCTAACCCTAACCCTAACCCTAACCCTAACCCTAACCCTAACCCTAACCCTAACCCTAACCCTAACCCTAACCCTAACCCTAACCCTAACCCTAACCCTAACCCTAACCCTAACCCTAACCCTAACCCTAACCCTAACCCTAACCCTAACCCTAACCCTAACCCTAACCCTAACCCTAACCCTAACCCTAACCCTAACCCTAACCCTAACCCTAACCCTAACCCTAACCCTAACCCTAACCCTAACCCTAACCCTAACCCTAACCCTAACCCTAACCCTAACCCTAACCCTAACCCTAACCCTAACCCTAACCCTAACCCTAACCCTAACCCTAACCCTAACCCTAACCCTAACCCTAACCCTAACCCTAACCCTAACCCTAACCCTAACCCTAACCCTAACCCTAACCCTAACCCTAACCCTAACCCTAACCCTAACCCTAACCCTAACCCTAACCCTAACCCTAACCCTAACCCTAACCCTAACCCTAACCCTAACCCTAACCCTAACCCTAACCCTAACCCTAACCCTAACCCTAACCCTAACCCTAACCCTAACCCTAACCCTAACCCTAACCCTAACCCTAACCCTAACCCTAACCCTAACCCTAACCCTAACCCTAACCCTAACCCTAACCCTAACCCTAACCCTAACCCTAACCCTAACCCTAACCCTAACCCTAACCCTAACCCTAACCCTAACCCTAACCCTAACCCTAACCCTAACCCTAACCCTAACCCTAACCCTAACCCTAACCCTAACCCTAACCCTAACCCTAACCCTAACCCTAACCCTAACCCTAACCCTAACCCTAACCCTAACCCTAACCCTAACCCTAACCCTAACCCTAACCCTAACCCTAACCCTAACCCTAACCCTAACCCTAACCCTAACCCTAACCCTAACCCTAACCCTAACCCTAACCCTAACCCTAACCCTAACCCTAACCCTAACCCTAACCCTAACCCTAACCCTAACCCTAACCCTAACCCTAACCCTAACCCTAACCCTAACCCTAACCCTAACCCTAACCCTAACCCTAACCCTAACCCTAACCCTAACCCTAACCCTAACCCTAACCCTAACCCTAACCCTAACCCTAACCCTAACCCTAACCCTAACCCTAACCCTAACCCTAACCCTAACCCTAACCCTAACCCTAACCCTAACCCTAACCCTAACCCTAACCCTAACCCTAACCCTAACCCTAACCCTAACCCTAACCCTAACCCTAACCCTAACCCTAACCCTAACCCTAACCCTAACCCTAACCCTAACCCTAACCCTAACCCTAACCCTAACCCTAACCCTAACCCTAACCCTAACCCTAACCCTAACCCTAACCCTAACCCTAACCCTAACCCTAACCCTAACCCTAACCCTAACCCTAACCCTAACCCTAACCCTAACCCTAACCCTAACCCTAACCCTAACCCTAACCCTAACCCTAACCCTAACCCTAACCCTAACCCTAACCCTAACCCTAACCCTAACCCTAACCCTAACCCTAACCCTAACCCTAACCCTAACCCTAACCCTAACCCTAACCCTAACCCTAACCCTAACCCTAACCCTAACCCTAACCCTAACCCTAACCCTAACCCTAACCCTAACCCTAACCCTAACCCTAACCCTAACCCTAACCCTAACCCTAACCCTAACCCTAACCCTAACCCTAACCCTAACCCTAACCCTAACCCTAACCCTAACCCTAACCCTAACCCTAACCCTAACCCTAACCCTAACCCTAACCCTAACCCTAACCCTAACCCTAACCCTAACCCTAACCCTAACCCTAACCCTAACCCTAACCCTAACCCTAACCCTAACCCTAACCCTAACCCTAACCCTAACCCTAACCCTAACCCTAACCCTAACCCTAACCCTAACCCTAACCCTAACCCTAACCCTAACCCTAACCCTAACCCTAACCCTAACCCTAACCCTAACCCTAACCCTAACCCCTAACCCTAACCCTAACCCTAACCCTAACCCTAACCCTAACCCTAACCCTAACCCTAACCCTAACCCTAACCCTAACCCTAACCCTAACCCTAACCCTTTTCAGGCTGAGAGAAGCACTTTGGTGACGTTTAACTGTAACTTGTTCCCAGTACATTCTGAGTGGCTGGTGACTGTGTGTTGTATCTAAAAGTGCCCAAATAGAATCCCAATGCACTATACATGGGCCCAAATGCCTTCCTTATGACAAAAATTAAAACTCATTTTCTTTAAAAAAATCATTGGTCAAAATAGCCTTTTCAGGCTGAGAGAAGCACTTTGGTGACGTTGAACTGTAACTTGTTCCCAGTACAGTCTAAATGGCTGCTGACTGTGTGACTTGGTAAAAGTGGCCAAATAGAAGCCCAATCCACAATACATGAGCCCAAAGGCCTTCCTTATGACTAAACTGACACCCACTTTCTTAAAAATATCATGGGTCTAAATAGCCTTTTCAGGCTGAGAGAAGCACTTCTGTGACATTTGGCTTTAACTTGTTCCCAGTACATTCTGAGTGGCAGCTGGCTGTGTGACTTGGCTGATAGTGCCCAAATAGAAGCCCAATCCACAATACATGAGCCCAGAGGCCTTCCTTATGACTAAACTGACACCCACTTTCTTAAAAATATCAAGGGTCTAAATAGCCTTTTCAGGCTGAGAGAAACACTTTGGTGACATTTGGCTGTAACTTGTTCCCAGTACATTCTGAGTGGCTGCTGACTGTTTGTTTTGGCTAAAAGTGCCCAAATAGAATCCCAATGCACTATACATGGGCCTAAATGCCTTCCTTATGCCAAAACTGACACCCATTTTCTAAAATCATTGGTCAAAATAGCCCTTTCAGGCTGTGAGAAGCACTTTGGTGACATTTGGCTGTAACTGGTTTTGGTCCTGCTTGTCCTAAATGCTCTGTATCGTTCCAATTTGTGTCCTAAAATCTCTGACAAATTGGAACGATACAAAGAATTTTAGACAAACAGGAAAGATACAGAGATTTTACGTTAAATTGGAATGATACAGATAGTTTAAGGTTAAGTTTCACTTCACCACTAGGTGAAGTCTTTTTGTGGTTGTTATTTACACAGGGGCCCCCCAGTTTTGAGGGCCTCTCCCTTGGATAGGAGATCACATTGTAGAGCCCCATGCAAGTCCCACCTTTTGGTGGGAGGGGATTGTCCCTGATTGGTCTTGACCAAGGTCATGACACTCTCCTTCCCCGCTTATGGTCTGGAGACAGGACTTGGTGGTTTCCCACGTACGCATTCAAATCACAGGGATCGAATCACAATGCCAGATGTGAACTGAGCTAGGTCAGGTCCCTTCTGAGACTACACTTTACAATTGCGGTGCATATGATTGTGCTTCCACACAGACATTTTACATCAAGGTGAGGTTTCTTCTGGAACTACACTATACAATTGCGGTGCAGATAAGTGTGCTTCCAAACAGACATTTTACAAGCATTTATGTTTGCGACAACAATTGTAAGTATCAGATAGTGTGCAGTCTCAACAAATACATAAAAATAAACCACAATTGTAGGTTGTAGATAGGAACAAGTGTTTACAAATAAGTAAAAATCTCAACCACAACTCTAAGTGTCAGAATGAAATCCTTGGTTGAAATAACTACATTACCCAGAGTGCAGCAGCAAAATGGCCACTTGTTCAAGACTTGACCACTAGGTGGCGTCTTTTAGAGGTTTTTCTTTACACAAGACCCCTCATAGGATGGGGGGTCTCTCCCTTGGATAGGAGGTCCCGTTGTCATTCCCAGCCAGGGAGCCCTATGCAAGTCCCACCTTTTGGTGGGATGGGCTTGCCCCTGATGGGTCGTGACCTTGGGGGGTCATAACCCTCTCCTTCCCCGGGTAAGGGTCAAGAGACGGGAGGTGGTGGTTTCCCACCTACGTATTCAATTCACAGGGAACGAATCGCAATGCCAGCTGTGAACTGAGCTAGGTCAGGTCCCTTCTGAGACTACACTCTTCACTCACGGTTGGTATGCAAATGAGCTTCCAGTTTCCTCCAGCCAAAATGGCCACTCGTTCAAATAACTACACTTCCCAGAATGCAGCAGCAAAATGGCCGCACGCTCATTAGGACCAGCTGTGATCTCAAACAAACACACTTCAGGCATTTCAGTGAGAGGAAGCACTTGGATTCAGTTCAAAGACACCAATGGTAAGTTAAATGTTTATGTACATTGTTCTATTTCCATGTACACGGCTTAAATGTTTATTCATTTAAAATGTTTGATTAGAAATGTTGACTTTAATCATTGAATGTTGTCTTACATGTACCTGACATTGGACGAGGCACAACATGCAGTACAGGACAGGTCCCGATGGAGGAAGAACGTTAATCCTGGAACAAGACGACTAATAAGTAAGTGACTTGATTAAAAGAATGTATTGTTTGAAACACAATGTTTAATATTTGAGTGGTAGCATGCAGTATGTAATAACAGTACAGTTATTGCAGTAAGTTAAAACTATAGTTATTACAGTATATGCACTTTGTAAAAACTATAGTAATTACAGTATGTAATGTATGTAATAACTATGTAATAACATGGTTATGAAATAGTTGTTAAAGTATGTTAAAACTATTGTTATTACAGTATGTACAGTATGTAATAACTATGTAATAACTATGTTATTACATAGTTATTACAGTATGTTAAAACTATTGTTATTACAGTATGTACAGTATGTAATAACTATGTAATAACATGGTTACAACAAACTTGTTACAGTACGTTAAAACAATAGTTATTACAGTATGTTAAAACTATTGTTATTATAGTATGTACAGTATGTAATAACTATGTTATTACATAGTTATTACATAGTTATTACAGTATGTTAAAACTATTGTTATTACAGTATGTACAGTATGTAATAACTATGTAATAACATGGTTACGACATACTTGTTACAGTATGTTAAATCTATTGTTATTACAGTATGTAATAACTATTTAATAACTATGTTATTACATAGTTATTACATTATGTTAAAACTATTGTTATTACAGTATGTACAGTATGTAATAACTATGTAATAACTATGTTATTACATAGTTATTACAGTATGTTAAAACTATTGTTATTACAGTATGTACAGTATGTAATAACTATGTAATAACTATGTTATTACAGTATGTTAAAACTTTTGTTATTATAGTATGTACAGTATGTAATAACTAGTTATTACATAGTTATTACAGTATGTGCAGTATGTTAAAAGTATTGTTATTACAGTAAGTACAGTATATAATAACTATGTAATAACTATGTTATTACATAGTTATTACAGTATGTACAGTATGTTATACCCTGTCTGTTGGTGGACCCCTGCGGAGGGGCAAGGTAGGTATAGTGCTGAATGGTTTAGAAATTGTAGAGGAGTGAATGTTGAGGCACTGCATAGATAGACATTGTCTGGTATGATGGATTATTAACATTTCGATGACGGGTCCTGAGTCCGGGATCATGCTGCGAATATGTTTAATAGTCCATCAAGGAGTTATCCATATAACTTTACCAAACAAATCACGCTCACTAGGACTTCATTGGGGGGGGGCCTGATTAGAACTTCACTGACTACTGATTTCACCTCTAAGAAGAACACCTCATTGGCTTGCCACAACATTCCCCAACTCCCAGTGTGGCAGAAGTAGCCAGAGGCAGTTACTTAGAGGCATGAGAGGGTCCCTGGGAAAATACGGGTTGGGTGCTTCGGTGGCATAGTTTCTGTAAAACCAGCATTTTCATCTCTTGTCGGCGCCCCCTAGTGGCAAAGTTATATTGGCGCGTTCTAACCCTATACTATTGATATGACCCACCATTCGACTTGGCACCATCCAATTAGTGGGGGGAAGGCCTATCGAATAAAAAATAAAAAATAAAAATAAAAATAAAAATTCTGCATAATGAGGAGCATCTAAAAAAAAAAAAATTACAGAAAAAAAACACTTTGAACATTTTGGAACAATTCCATCAAGTGTTCGAGGTGCCTGTTTCACCCACTTCCGGGGGTCTGAGCCAAAATCCGAGCCCGATGTATTTGTTCGTAGACCCCTACTTAGGGGGGGTAAAAAAAGTTTCGGAGCGATTCGGACACTTTTCATTTAACATGGGTTTACAATGGCCGACAAAGGGTGGCGCTGTTTCTAATCAAAGGGACGTGGTCTCCAGAGGACAACAGATTCGTCTTCCTCGTTGAATTTCTGAATTTTTGGTACCTCCCACTTTGTTTTCCGACTTTTCTTGGGGACATGAGAGCTACCGGTTCCTATCGGTCGATCGACCGCTGATCGCAAAGATCCCTATTGCCCTAACCCTAACCCTAACCCTAACCCTAACCCTGGCTGTGTGACTTGGCAAAAAGTGCCCAAATAGAAGCCCAATCCACAACACATGAGCCCAGAGGTCTTCCTTATGACTAAACTGACACCCACTTTCTTAAAAATATCATGGGTCTAAATAGCCTTTTCAGGCTGAGAAAAGCGCTTTGGTGATATTTGGCTGTTACTTGTTCCTAGTAAACTGACACCCACTTTCTTAAAAGTATCATGGGTCTAAATAGCATTTTAAGGCTGAGAGAAGCACTTTGGTGACATTTGGCTTTAACTGGTTCACAGTACATTCTGAATGGCTGCTGGCTGTGTGACTTGGCTAACTTGGTAAAAACTTTGGTGACATTTGGCTCTAACTTGTTCCCAGTACATTCTGAGTGGCTTGTGACTGTGTGTTGTACCTAAAAGTGCCCAAATAGAATCCCAATGCACTATACATGGGCCTAAATGCCTTCCTTATGCCAAAACTGACACCCATTTTCTTAAAAAAATCATTGGTCAAAATAGCCTTTTCAGGCTGTGAGAAGCACTTTGGTGAAATTTAACTGTAACTTGTTCCCAGTACATTCTGAGTGGCTGCTGACTGTGTGACTTGGCTAAAAGTGGCCAAATAGAAGCCCAATCCACAATACATGAGCCCAGAGGTCTTCCTTATGACTAAACTGACACCCACTTTCTTAAAAATATCATGGGTCTAAATAGCCTTTTCAGGCTGAGAGAAGCACTTTGGTGACATTTGGCTGTAACTGGTTCCCAGTACATTCTGAGTGGCTGCTGGCTGTGTGACTTGGCAAAAAGTGGCCAAATAGAAGCCCAATCCACAATACATGAGCCCAGAGGTCTTCCTTATGACTAAACTGACACCCACTTTCTTAAAAGTATCATGGGTCTAAATAGAATTTTAAGGCTGAGAGAAGCACTTTGGTGACGTTTAACTGTAACTTGTTCCCAGTACATTCTGAGTGGCTTGTGACTGTGTGTTGTACCTAAAAGTGCCCAAATAGAATCCCAATCCACAATACATGAGCCCAAAGGCCTTCCTTATGACGAAACTGACACCCACTTTCTTAAAAGTATCATGGGTCTAAATAGCATTTTCAGGCTGAGAGAAGCACTTTGGTGACATTTGGCTGTAACTGGTTCCCAGTACATTCTGAGTGGATGCTGGCTGTGTGACTTGGCAAATAGTGCCCAAATAGAAGCCCAATCCACAATACATGAGCCCAAATGCCTTCCTTATGACTAAACTGACACCCACTTTCTTAAAAATATCATGGGTCTAAATAGCCTTTTCAGGCTGAGAGAAGCACTTTGGTGACATTTGGCTGTAACTGGCTCCCAGTACATTCTGAGTGGCTGCTGGCTGTGTGACTTGGCAAAAAGTGCCCAAATAGAAGCCCAATCCACAATACATGAGCCCAGAGGTCTTCCTTATGACTAAACTGACACCCACTTTCTTAAAAATATCATGGGTCTAAATAGCCTTTTCAGGCTGAGAGAAGCACTTTGGTGACATTTGGCTGTAACTTGTTCCCAGTACATTCTGAGTGGCTGGTGACTGTGTGTTGTACCTATAAGTGCCCAACAAGAATCCCAATGCACTATACATGGGCCCAAATGCCTTCCTTATGACAATACTGGCACTCATTTTCTTAAAAAAATCATTGGTCAAAATAGCCTTTCAGGCTGAGAGAAGCACTTTGGTGACGTTTCACTGTAACTTGTTCCCAGTACAGTCTAAGTGGCTGCTGACTGTGCGACTTGGTTAAAAGTGGCCAAATAGAAGCCCAATCCACAATACATGAGCCCAAAGGCCTTCCTTATGACTAAACTGACACCCACTTTCTTAAAAATATCATGGGTCTAAATAGCCTTTTCAGGCTGAGAAAAGCGCTTTGGTGACATTTGGCTATAACTTGTTCCCAGTACATTCTGAGTGGCTGGTGACTGTGTGTTGTACCTAAAAGTGCCCAAATAGAATCCCAATGCACTATACATGGGCCTAAATGCCTTCCTTATGCCAAAACTGACACCCATTTTCTTAAAAAAATCATTGGTCAAAATAGCCTTTTCAGGCTGTGAGAAGCACTTTGGTGACATTTGGCTGTAACTGGTTCCCAGTACATTCTGAGTGGCTGTTGGCTGTGTGACTTGGCAAAAAGTGCCCAAATAGAAGCCCAATCCACAATACATGAGCCCAGAGGTCTTCCTTATGACTAAACTGACACCCACTTTCTTAAAAATATCATGGGTCTAAATAGCCTTTTCAGGCTGAGAGAAGCACTTTGGTGACATTTGGCTGTAACTGGTTCCCAGTACATTCTGAATGGCTGCTGGCTGTGTGACTTGGCAAAAAGTGCCCAAATAGAAGCCCAATCCACAATACATGAGCCCAGAGGTCTTCCTTATGACTAAACTGACACCCACTTTCTTAAAAATATCATTGGTCAAAATAGCCTTTTCAGGCTGAGAGAAGCACTTTGGTGACGTTGAACTGTAACTTGTTCCCAGTACAGTCTAAATGGCTGCTGACTGTGTGACTTGGTAAAATTGGCCAAATAGAAGCCCAATCCACAATACATGAGCCCAGAGGCCTTCCTTATGACAAAACTGACACCCACTTTCTTAAAAGTATCTTGGGTCTAAATAGCATTTTCAGGCTGAGAGAAGCACTTTGGTGATATTTGGCTCTAACTTGTTCCCAGTACATTCTGAGTGGCTTGTGACTGTGTGTTGTACCTAAAAGTGCCCAAATAGAATCCCAATGCACTATACATGGGCCTAAATGCCTTCCTTATGCCAAAACTGACACCCATTTTCTTAAAAAAATCATTGGTCAAAATAGCCTTTTCAGGCTGTGAGAAGCACTTTGGTGACATTTAACTGTAACTTGTTCCCAGTACATTCTAAGTGGCTGCTGACTGTGTGACTTGGCTAAAAGTGGCCTAATAGAAGCCCAATCCACAATACATGAGCCCAGAGATCATCCTTATGACTAAACTGACACCCACTTTCTTAAAAATATCATGGGTCTAAATAGCCTTTTCAGGCTGAGAGAAGCACTTTGGTGACGTTTCACTGTAACTTGTTCCCAGTACAGTCTAAGTGGCTGCTGACTGTGCGACTTGGTTAAAATTGGCCAAATAGAAGCCCAATCCACAATACATGAGCCCAAAGGCCTTCCTTATGACTAAACTGACACCCACTTTCTTAAAAATATCATGGGTCTAAATAGCCTTTTCAGGCTGAGAAAAGCGCTTTGGTGACATTTGGCTGTAACTTCTTCCCAGTACATTCTGAGTGGCTGGTGACTGTGTGTTGTACCTAAAAGTGCCCAAATAGAATCACAATGCACTAAAAATGGGTCCAAATGCCTTCCTTATGACAAAACTGAAACTCTTTTTCTTTAAAAAAAAATCATTGGTCAAAATAGCCTTTTCAGGCTGAGGGAAGCACTTTGGTGACGTTTAACTGTAACTTGTTCCCAGTACATTCTGAGTGGTTGCTGGATGTGTGACTTGGCTGATAGTGCCCAAATAGAAGCCCAATCCACAATATATGAGCCCAGAGTCCTTCCTTGTGACTAAACTGACACACACTTTCTTAAAAATATCATGGGTCTAAATAGCCTTTTCAGGCTGAGAGAAGCACTTTGGTGACGTTTAACTGTAACTTGTTCCCAGTACATTCTGAGTGGCTGGTGACTGTGTGTTGTATCTAAAAGTGCCCAAATAGAATCCCAATGCACTATACATGGGCCCAAATGCCTTCCTTATGACAAAAATTAAAACTCATTTTCTTTAAAAAAATCATTGGTCAAAATAGCCTTTTCAGGCTGAGAGAAGCACTTTGGTGACGTTGAACTGTAACTTGTTCCCAGTACAGTCTAAATGGCTGCTGACTGTGTGACTTGGTAAAAGTGGCCAAATAGAAGCCCAATCCACAATACATGAGCCCAAAGGCCTTCCTTATGACTAAACTGACACCCACTTTCTTAAAAATATCATGGGTCTAAATAGCCTTTTCAGGCTGAGAAAAGCGCTTTGGTGACATTTGGCTGTAACTTCTTCCCAGTACATTCTGAGTGGCTGGTGACTGTGTGTTGTACCTAAAAGTGCCCAAATAGAATCACAATGCACTAAAAATGGGTCCAAATGCCTTCCTTATGACAAAACTGAAACTCTTTTTCTTTAAAAAAAAATCATTGGTCAAAATAGCCTTTTCAGGCTGAGGGAAGCACTTTGGTGACGTTTAACTGTAACTTGTTCCCAGTACATTCTGAGTGGTTGCTGGATGTGTGACTTGGCTGATAGTGCCCAAATAGAAGCCCAATCCACAATATATGAGCCCAGAGTCCTTCCTTGTGACTAAACTGACACACACTTTCTTAAAAATATCATGGGTCTAAATAGCCTTTTCAGGCTGAGAGAAGCACTTTGGTGACGTTTAACTGTAACTTGTTCCCAGTACATTCTGAGTGGCTGGTGACTGTGTGTTGTATCTAAAAGTGCCCAAATAGAATCCCAATGCACTATACATGGGCCCAAATGCCTTCCTTATGACAAAAATTAAAACTCATTTTCTTTAAAAAAATCATTGGTCAAAATAGCCTTTTCAGGCTGAGAGAAGCACTTTGGTGACGTTGAACTGTAACTTGTTCCCAGTACAGTCTAAATGGCTGCTGACTGTGTGACTTGGTAAAAGTGGCCAAATAGAAGCCCAATCCACAATACATGAGCCCAAAGGCCTTCCTTATGACTAAACTGACACCCACTTTCTTAAAAATATCATGGGTCTAAATAGCCTTTTCAGGCTGAGAGAAGCACTTTGGTGACATTTGGCTTTAACTTGTTCCCAGTACATTCTGACTGGCAGCTGGCTGTGTGACTTGGCTGATAGTGCCCAAATAGAAGCCCAATCCACAATACATGAGCCCAGAGGCCTTCCTTATGACTAAACTGACACCCACTTTCTTAAAAATATCAAGGGTCTAAATAGCCTTTTCAGGCTGAGAGAAACACTTTGGTGACATTTGGCTGTAACTTGTTCCCAGTACATTCTGAGTGGCTGCTGACTGTTTGTTGTGGCTAAAAGTGCCCAAATAGAATCCCAATGCACTATACATGGGCCTAAATGCCTTCCTTATGCCAAAACTGACACCCATTTTCTTAAAAAAATTATTGGTCAAAATAGCCTTTTCAGGCTGTGAGAAGCACTTTGGTGACATTTGGCTGTAACTGGTTTTGGTCCTGCTTGTCCTAAATGCTCTGTATCGTTCCAATTTTTGTCCTAAAATCTCTGACAAATTGGAACGATACAAAGAATTTTAGACAAACAGGAAAGATACAGAGATTTTACGTTAAATTGGAATGATACAGATAGTTTAAGGTTAAGTTTCACTTCACCACTAGGTGAAGTCTTTTTGTGGTTGTTATTTACACAGGGGCCCCCCAGTTTTGAGGGCCTCTCCCTTGGATAGGAGATCACATTGTAGAGCCCCATGCAAGTCCCACCTTTTGGTGGGAGGGGATTGTCCCTGATTGGTCTTGACCAAGGTCATGACACTCTCCTTCCCCGCTTAGGGTCTGGAGACAGGACTTGGTGGTTTCCCACGTACGCATTCAAATCACAGGGATCGAATCGCAATGCCAGATGTGAACTGAGCTAGGTCAGGTCCCTTCTGAGACTACACTTTACAATTGCGGTGCATATGATTGTGCTTCCACACAGACATTTTACATCAAGGTGAGGTTTCTTCTGGAACTACACTATACAATTGCGGTGCAGATAAGTGTGCTTCCAAACAGACATTTTACAAGCATTTATGTTTGCGACAACAATTGTAAGTATCAGACAGTGTGCAGTCTTAACAAATACATAAAAATAAACCACAATTGTAGGTTGTAGATAGGAACAAGTGTTTACAAATAAGTAAAAGTCTCAACCACAACTCTAAGTGTCAGAATGAAATCCTTGGTTGAAATAACTACATTACCCAGAGTGCAGCAGCAAAATGGCCACTTGTTCAAGGCTTGACCACTAGGTGGCGTCTTTTAGAGGTTTTTCTTTACACAAGACCCCTCATAGGATGGGGGGTCTCTCCCTTGGATAGGAGGTCCCGTTGTCATTCCCAGCCAGGGAGCCCTATGCAAGTCCCACCTTTTGGTGGGATGGGCTTGCCCCTGATGGGTCGTGACCTTGGGGGGTCATAACCCTCTCCTTCCCCGGGTAAGGGTCAAGAGATGGGAGGTGGTGGTTTCCCACCTACGTATTCAATTCACAGGGAACGAATCGCAATGCCAGCTGTGAACTGAGCTAGGTCAGGTCCCTTCTGAGACTACACTCTTCACTCACGGTTGGTATGCAAATGAGCTTCCAGTTTCCTCCAGCCAAAATGGCCACTCGTTCAAATAACTACACTTCCCAGAATGCAGCAGCAAAATGGCCGCACGCTCATTAAGACCAGCTGTGATCCCAAACAAACACACTTCAGGCATTTCAGTGAGAGGAAGCACTTGGATTCAGTTCAAAGACACCAATGGTAAGTTAAATGTTTATGTACATTGTTCTATTTCCATGTACACGGCTTAAATGTTTATTCATTTAAAATGTTTGATTAGAAATGTTGACTTTAATCATTGAATGTTGTCTTACATGTACCTGACATTGGACGAGGCACAACATGCAGTACAGGACAGGTCCCGATGGAGGAAGAACGTTAATCCTGGAACAAGACGACTAATAAGTAAGTGACTTGATTAAAAGAATGTATTGTTTGAAACACAATGTTTAATATTTGAGTGGTAGCATGCAGTATGTAATAACAGTACAGTTATTGCAGTAAGTTAAAACTATAGTTATTACAGTATATGCACTTTGTAAAAACTATAGTAATTACAGTATGTAATGTATGTAATAACTATGTAATAACATGGTTATGAAATAGTTGTTAAAGTAAGTTAAAACTATTGTTATTACAGTATGTACAGTATGTAATAACTATGTAATAACTATGTTATTACATAGTTATTACAGTATGTTAAAACTATTGTTATTACAGTATGTACAGTATGTAATAACTATGTAATAACATGGTTACAACAAACTTGTTACAGTACGTTAAAACAATAGTTATTACAGTATGTTAAAACTATTGTTATTACAGTATGTACAGTATGTAATAACTATGTTATTACATAGTTATTACATAGTTATTACAGTATGTTAAAACTATTGTTATTACAGTATGTACAGTATGTAATAACATGGTTACGACATACTTGTTACAGTATGTTAAATCTATTGTTATTACAGTATGTAATAACTATTTAATAACTATGTTATTACATAGTTATTACATTATGTTAAAACTATTGTTATTACAGTATGTACAGTATGTAATAACTATGTAATAACTATGTAATTACATAGTTATTACAGTATGTTAAAACTATTGTTATTACAGTATGTACAGTATGTAATAACTATGTAATAACTATGTTATTACAGTATGTTAAAACTTTTGTTATTATAGTATGTACAGTATTTAATAACTAGTTATTACATAGTTATTACAGTATGTGCAGTATGTTAAAAGTATTGTTATTACAGTAAGTACAGTATATAATAACTATGTAATAACTATGTTATTACATAGTTATTACAGTATGTACAGTATGTTATACCCTGTCTGTTGGTGGACCCCTGCGGAGGGGCAAGGTAGGTATAGTGCTGAATGGTTTAGAAATTGTAGAGGAGTGAATGTTGAGGCACTGCATAGATAGACATTGTCTGGTATGATGGATTATTAACATTTCGATGACGGGTCCTGAGTCCGGGATCATGCTGCGAATATGTTTAATAGTCCATCAAGGAGTTATCCATATAACTTTACCAAACAAATCACGCTCACTAGGACTTCATTGGGGGGGGCCTGATTAGAACTTCACTGACTACTGATTTCACCTCTAAGAAGAACACCTCATTGGCTTGCCACAACATTCCCCAACTCCCAGTGTGGCAGAAGTAGCCAGAGGCAGTTACTTAGAGGCATGAGAGGGTCCCTGGGAAAATACGGGTTGGGTGCTTCGGTGGCATAGTTTCTGTAAAACCAGCATTTTCATCTCTTGTCGGCGCCCCCTAGTGGCAAAGTTATATTGGCGCGTTCTAACCCTATACTATTGATATGACCCACCATTCGACTTGGCACCATCCAATTAGTGGGGGGAAGGCCTATCGAATAAAAAAAATAAAATAAAAATAAAAATAAAAATTCTGCATAATGAGGAGCATCTAAAAAAAAAAAATTACAGAAAAAAAAACACTTTGAACATTTTGGAACAATTCCATCAAGTGTTCGAGGTGCCTGTTTCACCCACTTCCGGGGGTCTGAGCCAAAATCCGAGCCCGATGTATTTGTTCGTAGACCCCTACTTAGGGGGGGTAGAAAAAGTTTCGGAGCGATTCGGACACTTTTCATTTAACATGGGTTTTCAATGGCCGACAAAGGGTGGCGCTGTTTCTAATCAAAGGGACGTGGTCTCCAGAGGACAACAGATTCGTCTTCCTCGTTGAATTTCTGAATTTTTGGTACCTCCCACTTTGTTTTCCGACTTTTCTTGGGGACATGAGAGCTACCGGTTCCTATCGGTCGATCGACCGCTGATCGCAAAGATCCCTATTGCCCTAACCCTAACCCTAACCCTAACCCTAACCCTGGCTGTGTGACTTGGCAAAAAGTGCCCAAATAGAAGCCCAATCCACAACACATGAGCCCATAGGTCTTCCTTATGACTAAACTGACACCCACTTTCTTAAAAATATCATGGGTCTAAATAGCCTTTTCAGGCTGAGAAAGGCGCTTTGGTGATATTCGGCTGTAACTTGTTCCTAGTAAACTGACACCCACTTTCTTAAAAGTATCATGGGTCTAAATAGCATTTTAAGGCTGAGAGAAGCACTTTGGTGACATTTGGCTTTAACTGGTTCACAGTACATTCTGAATGGCTGCTGGCTGTGTGACTTGGCTAACTTGGTAAAAACTTTGGTGACATTTGGCTCTAACTTGTTCCCAGTACATTCTGAGTGGCTTGTGACTGTGTGTTGTACCTAAAAGTGCCCAAATAGAATCCCAATGCACTATACATGGGCCTAAATGCCTTCCTTATGCCAAAACTGACACCCATTTTCTTAAAAAAATCATTGGTCAAAATAGCCTTTTCAGGCTGTGAGAAGCACTTTGGTGAAATTTAACTGTAACTTGTTCCCAGTACATTCTGAGTGGCTGCTGACTTTATGACTTGGCTAAAAGTGGCCAAATAGAAGCCCAATCCACAATACATGAGCCCAGAGGTCTTCCTTATGATTAAACTGACACCCACTTTCTTAAAAATATCATGGGTCTAAATAGCCTTTTCAGGCTGAGAGAAGCACTTTGGTGACATTTGGCTGTAACTGGTTCCCAGTACATTCTGAGTGGCTGCTGGCTGTGTGACTTGGCTAACTTGGTAAAAACTTTGGTGACATTTGGCTCTAACTTGTTCCCAGTACATTCTGAGTGGCTTGTGACTGTGTGTTGTACCTAAAAGTGCCCAAATAGAATCCCAATCCACAATACATGAGCCCAGAGGTCTTCCTTATGACTAAACTGACACCCACTTTCTTAAAAATATCATGGGTCTAAATAGCCTTTTCAGGCTGAGAGAAGCACTTTGGTGACATTTGGCTGTAACTGGTTCCCAGTACATTATGAGTGGCTGCTGGCTGTGTGACTTGGCAAAAAGTGCCCAAATAGAAGCCCAATCCACAATACATGAGCCCAGAGGTCTTCCTTATGACTAAACTGACACCCACTTTCTTAAAAATATCATGGGTCTAAATAGCCTTTTCAGGCTGAGAGAAGCACTTTGGTGACATTTGGCTGTAACTGGTTCCCAGTACTGTCTGAGTGGCTGCTGACTGTGTGTTGTACCTAAAAGTGCCCAAATAGAATCCCAATGCACTATTTAGGGGCCCAAATGCCTTCCTTATGACAAAACTGACACACATTTAAAAAAAAAAAATCATTGGTCAAAATAGCCTTTTCAGGCTGAGAGAAGCACTTTGGTGACGTTTAACTGTAACTTGTTCCCAGTACATTCTTAGTGGCTGGTGACTGTGTGTTGTGGCTAAGAGTGCCCAAATAGAATACCAATGCACTATACATGGGCCTAAAAGCCTTCCTTATGACAAAACTGACACCCATTTTCTTAAAAATATCATGGGTCTAAATAGCCTTTTCAGGCTGAGAGAAGCACTTTGGTGAGATTTGGCTGTAACTTGTTCCCAGTACTTTCTGAGTGGCTGCTGACTGTGTGTTGTACCTAAAAGTGGCCAAATAGAATCCCAATGCACTATACATGGGCCCAAATGCCTTCCTTATGACAAAACTGACACCCAAAAAGAGTTTCAGTTTTGTCATAAGGAAGGCATTTGGACCCATGTTTAGTGCATTGTGATTCTATTTGGGCACTTTTAGGTACAACACACAGTTATTTAGACCCATGATATTTTTAAGAAAGTGGGTGTCAGTTTAGTCATAAGGAAGACCTATGGGCTCATGTATTGTGGATTGGGCTTCTATTTGGGCACTTTTTGCCAAGTCACACAGCCAGCAGCCACTCAGAATGTACTGGGAACCAGTTACAGCCAAATGTCACCAAAGTGCTTCTCTCAGCCTGAAAAGGCTATTTAGACCCATGATATTTTTAAGAAAGTGGGTGTCAGTTTAGTCATAAGGAAGACCTCTGGGCTCATGTATTGTGGATTGGGCTTCTATTTGGGCACTTTTTGCCAAGTCACACAGCCAGCAGCCACTCAGAATGTACTGGGAACCAGTTACAGCCAAATGGCACCAAAGTGCTTCTCTCAGCCTGAAAATGCTATTTAGACCCATGATACTTTTAAGAAAGTGGGTGTCAATTTTGTCATAAGGAAGGCCTCTGGGCTCATGTATTGTGGATTGGGATTCTATTTGGGCACTTTTAGGTACAATAAACAGTCACCAGCCACTCAGAATGTACTGGGAACAAGTTACAGTTAAACGTCACCAAAGTGCTTCTCTCAACCTGAAAAGGCTATTTTGATCAATGATTTTTTAAAGAAAATGAGTGTCAGTTTGTCATAAGGAAGGCATTTAGGCCCATGTATAGTGCCTTGGGATTCTATTTGGGCACTTTTAGCCACAACAAACAGTCAGCAGCCACTCAGAATGTACTGGGAACAAGTTACAGCCAAATGTCACCAAAGTGTTTCTCTCAGCCTGAAAAGGCTATTTAGACCCATGATATTTTTAAGAAAGTTGGTGTCAGTTTAGTCATAAGGAAGGCCTTTGGGCTCATGTATTGTGGATTGGGCTTCTATTTGGCCAATTTTACCAAGTCACACAGTCAGCAGCCATTTAGACTGTACTGGGAACAAGTTACAGCCAAATGTCACCAAAGTGCTTCTCTCAGCCTGAAAAGGCTATTTAGACCCATGATATTTTTAAGAAAGTGGGTGTCAGTTTAGTCATAAGGAAGGCCTTTGGGCTCATGTATTGTGGATTGGGCTTCTATTTGGCCACTTTTACCAAGTCACACAGTCAACAGCCATTTAGACTGTACTGGGAACAAGTTAAAGTTCAACGTCACCAAAGTGCTTCTCTCAGCCTGAAAAGGCTATTTTGACCAATGATTTTTTTAAAGAAAATGAGTTTTAATTTTTGTCATAAGGAAGGCATTTGGGCCCATGTATAGTGCATTGGGATTCTATTTGGGCACTTTTAGATACAACACACAGCCAGCAGCCACTCAGAATGTACTGGGAACAAGTTACAGTTAAACGTCACCAAAGTGCTTCTCTCAGCCTGAAAAGGCTATTTAGACCCAAGATATTTTTAAGAAAGTGTGTATCAGTTTAGTCACAAGGAAGGACTCTGGGCTCCTATATTGTGGATTGCGCTTTTATTTGCCCAGTCTTAGCCAAGTCACACAGCCAGCAGCCATTCAGAATGTACTGTGAACCAGTTAAAGCCAAATGTCACCAAAGTGCTTCTCTCAGCCTTTAAGAAAGTGGGTGTCAGTTTAGTCATAAGGAAGGCCTCCGGGCTCATGTATTGTGGATTGGGCTTCTATTTGGGCACTATCAGCCAAGTCACACATCCAGCAACCACTCAGAATGTACTGGGAACAAGTTACAGTTAAACGTCACCAAAGTGCTTCTCTCAGCCTGAAAAGGCTATTTTGACCAATGATTTTTTTTTAAAGAAAAAGAGTTTCAGTTTCGTCATAAGGAAGGCCTTTGGGCTCATTTATTGTGGATTGGGATTCTATTTGGGCACTTTTAGGTACAACACACAGTCACAAGCCACACAGAATGTACTGGGAACAAGTTAGAGCCAAATGTCACCAAAGTTTTTACCAAGTTAGCCAAGTCACACAGCCAGCAGCCATTCAGAATGTACTGGGAACCAGTTACAGCCAAATGTCACCAAAGTGCTTCTCTCAGCCTGAAAAGGCCATTTAGACCCATGATATTTTTAAGAAAGTGGGTGTCAGTTTAGTCATAAGGAAGACCTCTGGGCTCATATATTGTGGATTGGGCTTCTATTTGGGCACTTTTTGCCAAGTCACACAGCCAGCAGCCACTCAGAATGTACTGGGAACCAGTTACAGCCAAATGTCACCAAAGTGCTTCTCTCAGCCTGAAAAGGCTATTTAGACCCATGATACTTTTAAGAAAGTGGGTGTCAGTTTCGTCATAAGGAAGGCCTTTGGGCTCATGTATTGTGGATTGGGATTCTATTTGGGCACTTTTAGGTACAACACACAGTCACCAGCCACTCAGAATGTACTGGGAAGAAGTTACAGCCAAATGTCACCAAAGCGCTTTTCTTAGCCTGAAAAGGCTATTTAGACCCATGATATTTTTAAGAAAGTGGGTGTCAGTTTAGTCATAAGGAAGACCTCTGGGCTCATGTATTGTGGATTGGGCTTCTATTTGGGCACTTTTTGCCAAGTCACACAGCCAGCAGCCACTCAGAATGTACTGGGAACCAGTTACAGCCAAATGTCACCAAAGTGCTTCTCTCAGCCTGAAAAGGCTATTTAGACCCATGATATTTTTAAGAAAGTGGGTGTCAGTTTAGTCATAAGGAAGACCTCTGGGCTCATGTATTGTGGATTGGGCTTCTATTTGGGCACTTTTTGCCAAGTCACACAGCCAGCAGCCACTCAGAATGTACTGGGAACCAGTTACAGCCAAATGTCACCAAAGTGCTTCTCTCAGCCTGAAAAGGCTATTTAGACCCATGATATTTTTAAGAAAGTGGGTGTCAGTTTAGTCATAAGGAAGGCCTTTGGGCTCATGTATTGTGGATTGGGCTTCCATTTGGCCACTTTTACCAAGTCACACAGTCAGCAGCCATTTAGACTGTACTGGGAACAAGTTACACTTCAACGTCACCAAAGTGCTTTTCTCAGCCTGAAAAGGCTATTTTGACCAATGATTTTTTTAAAGAAAATGAGTTTTAATTTTTGTCATAAGGAAGGCATTTGGGCCCATGTATAGTGCATTGGGATTCTATTTGGGCACTTTTAGATACAACACACAGTCACCAGCCACTCAGAATGTACTGGGAACAAGTTACAGTTAAACGTCACCAAAGTGCTTCTCTCAGCCTGAAAAGGCTATATAGACCCATGATATTTTTAAGAAAGTGTGTGTCAGTTTAGTCACAAGGAAGGACTCTGGGCTCATATATTGTGGATTGCGCTTCTATTTGCCCAGTCTTAGCCAAGTCACACAGCCAGCAGCCATTCAGAATGTACTGTGAACCAGTTAAAGCCAAATGTCACCAAAGTGCTTCTCTCAGCCTTAAAATGCTATTTAGACCCATGATACTTTTAAGAAGGTGGGTGTCAGTTTAGTCATAAGGAAGGCCTCTGGGCTCATGTATTCTGGATTGGGCTTCTATTTGGGCACTATCAGCCAAGTCACACATCCAGCAACCACTCAGAATGTACTGGGAACAAGTTACAGTTAAACGTCACCAAAGTGCTTCTCTCAGCCTGAAAAGGTTATTTTGACCAATGGGCACTTTTAGGTACAACACACAGTCACCAGCCACTCAGAATGTACTGGGAAGAAGTTACAGCCAAATGTCACCAAAGCGCTTTTCTCAGCCTGAAAAGGCTATTTAGACCCATGATATTTTTAAGAAAGTGGGTGTCAGTTTAGTCATAAGGAAGGCCTCTGGGCTCATGTATTCTGGTATGGGCTTCTATTTGGGCACTATCAGCCAAGTCACACATCCACCAGCCACTCAGAATGTACTGTGAACCAGTTAAAGCCAAATGTCACCAAAGTGCTTCTCTCAGCCTGAAAATGCTATTTAGACCCATGATACTTTTAAGAAGGTGGGTGTCAGTTTAGTCATAAGGAAGGCCTCTGGGCTCATGTATTCTGGATTGGGCTTCTATTTGGGCACTATCAGCCAAGTCACACATCCAGCAACCACTCAGAATGTACTGGGAACAAGTTACAGTTAAACGTCACCAAAGTGCTTCTCTCAGCCTGAAAAGGCTATTTTGACCAATGATTTTTTTTTAAAGAAAAAGAGTTTCAGTTTTGTCATAAGGAAGGAATTTGGACCCATTTTTAGTGCATTGTGATTCTATTTGGGCACTTTTAGGTACAACACACAGTCACCAGCCACTCAGAATGTACTGGGAAGAAGTTACAGCCAAATGTCACCAAAGCGCTTTTCTTAGCCTGAAAAGGCTATTTAGACCCATGATATTTTTAAGAAAGTGGGTGTCAGTTTAGTCATAAGGAAGACCTCTGGGCTCATGTATTGTGGATTGGGCTTCTATTTGGGCACTTTTGGCCAAGTCACACAGGCAGCAGCCACTCAGAATGTACTGGGAACCAGTTACAGCCAAATGTCACCAAAGTGCTTCTCTCAGCCTGAAAAGGCTATTTAGACCCATGATATTTTTAAGAAAGTGGGTGTCAGTTTAGTCATAAGGAAGACTTCTGGGCTCATGTATTGTGGATTGGGCTTCTATTTGGGCACTTTTTGCCAAGTCACACAGCCAGCAGCCACTCAGAATGTACTGGGAACCAGTTACAACAAAATGTCACCAAAGTGCTTCTCTCAGCCTGAAAAGGCTATTTAGACCCATGATATTTTTAAGAAAGTGGGTGTCAGTTTAGTCATAAGGAAGGCCTTTGGGCTCATGTATTGTGGATTGGGCTTCCATTTGGCCACTTTTACCAAGTCACACAGTCAGCAGCCATTTAGACTGTACTGGGAACAAGTTACACTTCAACGTCACCAAAGTGCTTTTCTCAGCCTGAAAAGGCTATTTTGACCAATGATTTTTTTAAAAAAAATGAGTTTTAATTTTTGTCATAAGAAAGGCATTTGGGCCCATGTATAGTGCATTGGGATTCTATTTGGGCACTTTTAGATACAACACACAGTCACCAGCCACTCAGAATGTACTGGGAACAAGTTACAGTTAAACGTCACCAAAGTGCTTCTCTCAGCCTGAAAAGGCTATTTAGACCCATGATATTTTTAAGAAAGTTTGTGTCAGTTTAGTCACAAGGAAGGACTCTGGGCTCATATATTGTGGATTGCGCTTCTATTTGCCCAGTCTTAGCCAAGTCACACAGCCAGCAGCCAATCAGAATGTACTGTGAACCAGTTAAAGCCAAATGTCACCAAAGTGCTTCTCTCAGCCTTAAAATGCTATTTAGACCCATGATACTTTTAAGAAGGTGGGTGTCAGTTTAGTCATAAGGAAGGCCTCTGGGCTCATGTATTCTGGATTGGGCTTCTATTTGGGCACTATCAGCCAAGTCACACATCCAGCAACCACTCAGAATGTACTGGGAACAAGTTAAAGTTAAACGTCACCAAAGTGCTTCTCTCAGCCTGAAAAGGTTATTTTGACCAATGGGCACTTTTAGGTACAACACACAGTCACCAGCCACTCAGAATGTACTGGGAAGAAGTTACAGCCAAATGTCACAAAAGCGCTTTTCTCAGCCTGAAAAGGCTATTTAGACCCATGATATTTTTAAGAAAGTGGGTGTCAGTTTAGTCATAAGGAAGGCCTCTGGGCTCATGTATTCTGGATTGGGCTTCTATTTGGGCACTATCAGCCAAGTCACACATCCACCAGCCACTCAGAATGTACTGTGAACCAGTTAAAGCCAAATGTCACCAAAGTGCTTCTCTCAGCCTGAAAATGCTATTTAGACCCATGATACTTTTAAGAAGGTGGGTGTCAGTTTAGTCATAAGGAAGGCCTCTGGGCTCATGTATTCTGGATTGGGCTTCTATTTGGGCACTATCAGCCAAGTCACACATCCAGCAACCACTCAGAATGTACTGGGAACAAGTTACAGTTAAACGTCACCAAAGTGCTTCTCTCAGCCTGAAAAGGCTATTTTGACCAATGATTTTTTTTTAAAGAAAAAGAGTTTCAGTTTTGTCATAAGGAAGGCATTTGGGCCCATGTGAAGTGCATTGGGATTCTATTTGGGCACTTTTAGATACAACACACAGTCACCAGCCACTCAGAATGTACTGGGAACAAGTTACAGTTAAACGTCACCAAAGTGCTTCTCTCAGCCTGAAAAGGCTATTTAGACCCATGATATTTTTAAGAAAGTGTGTATCAGTTTAGTCACAAGGAAGGACTCTGGGCTCCTATATTGTGGATTGCGCTTCTATTTGCCCAGTCTTAGCCAAGTCACACAGCCAGCAGCCATTCAGAATGTACTGTGAACCAGTTAAAGCCAAATGTCACCAAAGTGCTTCTCTCAGCCTTTAAGAAAGTGGGTGTCAGTTTAGTCATAAGGAAGGCCTCTGGGCTCATGTATTGTGGATTGGGCTTCTATTTGGGCACTATCAGCCAAGTCACACATCCAGCAACCACTCAGAATGTACTGGGAACAAGTTACAGTTAAACGTCACCAAAGTGCTTCTCTCAGCCTGAAAAGGATATTTTGACCAATGATTTTTTTTTAAAGAAAAAGAGTTTCAGTTTCCTCATAAGGAAGGCCTTTGGGCTCATTTATTGTGGATTGGGATTCTATTTGGGCACTTTTAGGTACAACACACAGTCACCAGCCACTCAGAATGTACTGGGAAGAAGTTACAGCCAAATGTCACCAAAGCGCTTTTCTCAGCCTGAAAAGGCTATTTAGACCCATGATATTTTTAAGAAAGTGGGTGTCAGTTTAGTCATAAGGAAGACCTCTGGGCTCATGTATTGTGGATTGGGCTTCTATTTGGGCACTTTTGGCCAAGTCACACAGGCAGCAGCCACTCAGAATGTACTGGGAACCAGTTACAGCCAAATGTCACCAAAGTGCTTCTCTCAGCCTGAAAAGGCTATTTAGACCCATGATATTTTTAAGAAAGTGGGTGTCAGTTTAGTCATAAGGAAGACCTCTGGGCTCATGTATTGTGGATTGGGCTTCTATTTGGGCACTTTTTGCCAAGTCACACAGCCAGCAGCCACTCAGAATGTACTGGGAACCAGTTACAGCCAAATGTCACCAAAGTGCTTCTCTCAGCCTGAAAAGGCCATTTAGACCCATGATATTTTTAAGAAAGTGGGTGTCAGTTTAGTCATAAGGAAGACCTCTGGGCTCATATATTGTGGATTGGGCTTCTATTTGGGCACTTTTTGCCAAGTCACACAGCCAGCAGCCACTCAGAATGTACTGGGAACCAGTTACAGCCAAATGTCACCAAAGTGCTTCTCTCAGCCTGAAAAGGCTATTTAGACCCATGATACTTTTAAGAAAGTGGGTGTCAGTTTCGTCATAAGGAAGGCCTTTGGGCTCATGTATTGTGGATTGGGATTCTATTTGGGCACTTTTAGGTACAACACACAGTCACAAGCCACACAGAATGTACTGGGAACAAGTTAGAGCCAAATGTCACCAAAGTTTTTACCAAGTTAGCCAAGTCACACAGCCAGCAGCCATTCAGAATGTACTGTGAACCAGTTAAAGCCAAATGTCACCAAAGTGCTTCTCTCAGCCTTAAAATGCTATTTAGACCCATGATACTTTTAAGAAAGTGGGTGTCAGTTTACTGGGAACAAGTTACAGCCAAATATCACCAAAGCGCTTTTCTCAGCCTGAAAAGGCTATTTAGACCCATGATATTTTTAAGAAAGTGGGTGTCAGTTTAGTCATAAGGAAGACCTCTGGGCTCATGTGTTGTGGATTGGGCTTCTATTTGGGCACTTTTTGCCAAGTCACACAGCCAGGGTTAGGGTTAGGGTTAGGGTTAGGGCAATAGGGATCTTTGCGATCAGCGGTCGATCGACCGATAGGAACCGGTAGCTCTCATGTCCCCAAGAAAAGTCGGAAAACAAAGTGGGAGGTACCAAAAATTCAGAAATTCAACGAGGAAGACGAATCTGTTGTCCTCTGGAGACCACGCCCCTTTGATTAGAAACAGCGCCACCCTTTGTCGGCCATTGAAAACCCATGTTAAATGAAAAGTGTCCGAATCGCTCCGAAACTTTTTCTACCCCCCCTAAGTAGGGGTCTACGAACAAATACATCGGGCTCGGATTTTGGCTCAGACCCCCGGAAGTGGGTGAAACAGGCACCTCGAACACTTGATGGAATTGTTCCAAAATGTTCAAAGTGTTTTTTTTCTGTAATCTTTTTTTTTTTAGATGCTCCTCATTATGCAGAATTTTTGTATTTTTGTATTTTTATTTTATTTTTTTTATTCGATAGGCCTTCCCCCCACTAATTGGATGGTGCCAAGTCGAATGGTGGGTCATATCAATAGTATAGGGTTAGAACGCGCCAATATAACTTTGCCACTAGGGGGCGCCGACAAGAGATGAAAATGCTGGTTTTACAGAAACTATGCCACCGAAGCACCCAACCCGTATTTTCCCAGGGACCCTCTCATGCCTCTAAGTAACTGCCTCTGGCTACTTCTGCCACACTGGGAGTTGGGGAATGTTGTGGCAAGCCAATGAGGTGTTCTTCTTAGAGGTGAAATCAGTAGTCAGTGAAGTTCTAATCAGGCCCCCCCCCCAATGAAGTCCTAGTGAGCGTGATTTGTTTGGTAAAGTTATATGGATAACTCCTTGATGGACTATTAAACATATTCGCAGCATGATCCCGGACTCAGGACCCGTCATCGAAATGTTAATAATCCATCATACCAGACAATGTCTATCTATGCAGTGCCTCAACATTCACTCCTCTACAATTTCTAAACCATTCAGCACTATACCTACCTTGCCCCTCCGCAGGGGTCCACCAACAGACAGGGTATAACATACTGTACATACTGTAATAACTATGTAATAACATAGTTATTACATAGTTATTATATACTGTACTTACTGTAATAACAATACTTTTAACATACTGCACATACTGTAATAACTATGTAATAACTAGTTATTACATACTGTACATAGACCCATGATATTTTTAAGAAAGTGGGTGTCAGTTTAGTCATAAGGAAGACCTCTGGGCTCATATATTGTGGATTGGGCTTCTATTTGGGCACTTTTTGCCAAGTCACACAGCCAGCAGCCACTCAGAATGTACTGGGAACAAGTTACAGCCAAATGTCACCAAAGTGCTTCTCTCAGCCTGAAAAGGCTATTTAGACCCATGATATTTTTAAGAAAATGGGTGTCAGTTTTGTCATAAGGAAGGCATTTAGGCCCATGTATAGTTTATTGGTATTCTATTTGGGCACTCTTAGCCACAACACACAGTCACCAGCCACTAAGAATGTACTGGGAACAAGTTACAGTTAAACGTCACCAAAGTGCTTCTCTCAGCCTGAAAAGGCTATTTTGACCAATGATTTTTTTTTTTTAAATGTGTGTCAGTTTTGTCATAAGGAAGGCATTTGGGCCCCTATATAGTGCATTGGGATTCTATTTGGGCACTTTTAGGTACAACAAACAGTCAGCAGCCACTCAGACAGTACTGGGAACAAGTTACAGCCAAATGTTACCAAAGTGCTTCTCTCAACCTGAAAAGGCTATTTAAACCCATGATATTTTTAAGAAAGTGGGTGTCAGTTTAGTCATAAGGAAGGCCTCTGGGCTCATATATTGTGGATTGGGCTTCTATTTGGGAAGTTTTAGCCAAGTCACACAGCCAGCAGCCACTCAGAATGTACTGGGAGCAAGTTACAGCCAATGGTCACCAAAGTGCTTGTCTCAGCCTGAAAAGGCTATTTAGACCCATGATATTTTTAAGAAAATGAATGTCAGTTTAGTCATAAGGAAGGCATTTAGGCCCATGTATAGTGCATTGGGATTCTATTTGGGCACTTTTAGTCAAGTCACACAGCCGGCAGCCACTCAGAATGTACTGGGAACAAGTTACAGCCAAATGTCACCAAAGTGCTTCTCTCAGCCTGAAAAGGCTATTTGGACCAATGATTTTTTTTTTAAAAATGGGTGTCAGTTTTGTCATAAGGAAGGCATTTGGGCCCCTATATAGTGCATTGGGATTCTATTTGGCCACTTTTAGCCAAGTCACACAGTCAGCAGCCACTTAGAATATGCTGGGAACAAGTTACAGTTAAACGTCACCAAAGTGCTTCTCTCGGCCTGAAAAGGCTATTTTGACTGATGATTTTTTACAGAAAATGGGTGTCAGTTTTGTCATAAGGAAGGCATTTGGGCCCATGTATAGTGCATTGGGATTCTATTTGGGCACTCTTAGCCACAACACACAGTCACCAGCCACTAAGAATGTACTGGGAACAAGTTACAGTTAAACGTCACCAAAGTGCTTCTCTCAGCCTGAAAAGGCTATTTTGACCAATGATTTTTTTTTTTTAAATGTGTGTCAGTTTTGTCATAAGGAAGGCATTTGGGCCCCTATATAGTGCATTGGGATTCTATTTGGGCACTTTTAGGTACAACACACAGTCAGCAGCCACTCAGGTAGTACTGGGAAAAAGTTACAGCCAAATGTTACCAAAGTGCTTCTCTCAGCCTGAAAAGGCTATTTAGACCCATAATATTTTTAAGAAAGTGGGTGTCAGTTTAGTCATAAGGAAGGCCTCTGGGCTCATGTATTGTGGATTGGGCTTCTATTTGGGCACCTTTAGCCAAGTCAAACAGCCAGCAGCCACTCAGAATGTACCGGGAACCAGTTACAGCCAAATGTCACCAAAGTGCTTCTCTCAGCCTGAAAAGGCTATTTAGACCCATGATATTTTTAAGAAAGTGGGTGTCAGTTTAGTCATAAGGAAGGCTTCTGGGCTCATGTATTGTGGATTGGGATTCTATTTGGGAAGTTTTAGCCAAGTCACACAGCCAGCAGCCACTCAGAATGTACTGGGAGCAAGTTACAGCCAAATGTCACCAAAGTGCTTCTCTCAGCCTAAAAAGGCTATTTTGATCAATGATTTTTAAAAAAAAAATGGGTGTCAGTTTTGTCATAAGGAAGGCATTTGGGCCTATATATAGTGCGTTGGGATTCTATTTGGGCACTTTTAGTCAAGTCACACAGCCAGCAGCCACTCAGAATGTACTGGGAGCAAGATACAGCCAATGGTCACCAAAGTGCTTGTCTCAGCCTGAAAATGCTATTTAGACCCATGATATTTTTAAGAAAATGGGTGTCAATTTTGTCATAAGGAAGGCAATTGGGCCCATGTATAGTGTATTGGGATTCTATTTGGGCACTTTTAGCCACAACACACAGTCACCAGCCACTAAGAATGTACTGGGAACAAGTTACAGCCAAATGTCACCAAAGTGCTTCTCTCAGCCTGAAAAGGCTATTTAGACCCATGATATTTTTAAGAAAGTGGGTGTCAGTTTAGTCATAAGGAAGGCCTCTGATTTGGGCACTTTTAGCCACAACACACAGTCACCATCCACTAAGAATGTCCTGGGAACAAGTTACAGTTAAACGTAACCAAAGTGCTTCTCTCAGCCTGAAAAGGCTATTTTGACCAATGATTTTTTTTTTAAAAATGGGTGTCAGTTTTGTCATAAGGAAGGCATTTGGGCCCATGTATAGTGTATTGGGATTCTATTTGGGCACTTTTAGCCACAACACACAGTCACCAGCCACTAAGAATGTACTGGGAACAAGTTACAGCCAAATGTCACCAAAGTGCTTCTCTCAGCCTGAAAAGGCTATTTAGACCCATGATATTTTTAAGAAAGTGGGTGTCAGTTTAGTCATAAGGAAGGCCTCTGATTTGGGCACTTTTAGCCACAACACACAGTCACCACTCACTAAGAATGTCCTGGGAACAAGTTACAGTTAAACGTCACCAAAGTGCTTCTCTCAGCCTGAAAAGGCTATTTTGACCAATGATTTAAAAAAAAAAAATGGGTGTCAGTTTTGTCATAAGGAAGGCATTTGGGCCCATGTATAGTGTATTGGGATTCTATTTGGGCACTTTTAGCCACAACACACAGTCACCAGCCACTAAGAATGTACTGGGAACAAGTTACAGCCAAATGTCACCAAAGTGCTTCTCTCAGCCTGAAAAGGCTATTTAGACCCATGATATTTTTAAGAAAGTGGGTGTCAGTTTAGTCATAAGGAAGGCCTCTGATTTGGGCACTTTTAGCCACAACACACAGTCACCAGCCACTAAGAATGTCCTGGGAACAAGTTACAGTTAAACGTCACCAACGTGCTTCTCTCAGCCTGAAAAGGCTATTTTGACCAATGATTTAAAAAAAAAAAATGGGTGTCAGTTTTGTCATAAGGAAGGCATTTGGGCCCATATATAGTGCATTGGGATTCTATTTGGGCACTTTTAGTCAAGTCACACAGCCAGCAGCCACTCAGAATGTACTGGGAACAAGTTACAGCCAAATGTCACCAAAGTGCTTCTCTCAGCCTGAAAAGGCTATTTAGACCCATGATATTTTTAGGGAAATGGGTGTCAGTTTTGTCATAAGGAAGGCATTTAGGCCCATGTATAGTTTATTGGTATTTTATTTGGGCACTCTTAGCCACAACACACAGTCACCAGCCACTAAGAATGTACTGGGAACAAGTTACAGTTAAACGTCACCAAAGTGCTTCTCTCAGCCTGAAAAGGCTATTTTGACCAATGATTTTTTTTTTTTAAATATGTGTCAGTTTTGTCATAAGGAAGGCATTTGGGCCCCTATATAGTGCATTGGGATTCTATTTGGGCACTTTTCGGTACAACACACAGTCAGCAGCCACTCAGACAGTACTGGGAACAAGTTACAGCCAAATGTTACCAAAGTGCTTCTCTCAGCCTGAAAAGGCTATTTAGACCCATGATATTTTTAAGAAAGTGGGTGTCAGTTTAGTCATAAGGAAGGCCTCTGATTTGGGCACTTTTAGCCACAACACACAGTCACCATCCACTAAGAATGTCCTGGGAACAAGTTACAGTTAAACGTCACCAAAGTGCTTCTCTCAGCCTGAAAAGGCTATTTAGACCCATGATATTTTTAAGAAAATGGGTGTCAGTTTTGTCGTAAGGAAGGCATTTGGGCCCATGTATAGTGTATTGGGATTCTATTTGGGCACTTTTAGCCACAACACACAGTCACCAGCCACTAAGAATGTACTGGGAACAAGTTACAGCCAAACGTCACCAAAGTGCTTCTCTCGGCCTGAAAAGGCTATTTTGACCAATGATTTTTTACAGAAAATGGGTGTCAGTTTTGTTATAAGGAAGGCATTTGGGCCCCTATATAGTGCATTGGGATTCTATTTAGCCACTTTTAGCCAAGTCACACAGTCAGCAGCCACTTAGAATGTACTGGGAACAAGTTACAGTTAACGTCACCAAAGTGCTTCTCTCAGCCTGAAAAGGCTATTTTGACCAATGATTTTTTTTTTTTTAAATGTGTGTCAGTTTAGTCATAAGGAAGGCATTTGGGCCCCTATATAGTGCATTGGGATTCTATTTGGGCACTTTTAGGTACAACACACAGTCAGCAGCCACTCAGACAGTACTGGGAACAAGTTACAGCCAAATGTTACCAAAGTGCTTCTCTCAGCCTGAAAAGGCTATTTAAACCCATGATATTTTTAAGAAAGTGGGTGTCAGTTTAGTCATAAGGAAGGCCTCTGGGCTCATATATTGTGGATTGGGCTTCTATTTGGGAAGTTTTAGTCAAGTCACACAGCCGGCAGCCACTCAGACAGTACTGGGAGCAAGTTACAGCCAATGGTCACCAAAGTGCTTGTCTCAGCCTGAAAAGGCTATTTAGACCCATGATATTTTTAAGAAAATGAATGTCAGTTTAGTCATAAGGAAGGCATTTAGGCCCATGTATAGTGCATTGGGATTCTATTTGGGCACTTTTAGTCAAGTCACACAGCCGGCAGCCACTCAGAATGTACTGGGAACAAGTTACAGCCAAATGTCACCAAAGTGCTTCTCTCAGCCTGAAAAGGCTATTTGGACCAATGATTTTTTTTTTAAAAATGGGTGTCAGTTTTGTCATAAGGAAGGCATTTGGGCCCCTATATAGTGCATTGGGATTCTATTTGGCCACTTTTAGCCAAGTCACACAGTCAGCAGCCACTTAGAATATACTGGGAACAAGTTACAGTTAAACGTCACCAAAGTGCTTCTCTCGGCCTGAAAAGGCTATTTTGACTGATGATTTTTTACAGAAAATGGGTGTCAGTTTTGTCATAAGGAAGGCATTTGGGCCCATGTATAGTGCATTGGGATTCTATTTGGGCACTCTTAGCCACAACACACAGTCACCAGCCACTAAGAATGTACTGGGAACAAGTTACAGTTAAACGTCACCAAAGTGCTTCTCTCAGCCTGAAAAGGCTATTTTGACCAATGATTTTTTTTTTTTAAATGTGTGTCAGTTTTGTCATAAGGAAGGCATTTGGGCCCCTATATAGTGCATTGGGATTCTATTTGGGCACTTTTAGGTACAACACACAGTCAGCAGCCACTCAGGTAGTACTGGGAAAAAGTTACAGCCAAATGTTACCAAAGTGCTTCTCTCAGCCTGAAAAGGCTATTTAGACCCATAATATTTTTAAGAAAGTGGGTGTCAGTTTAGTCATAAGGAAGGCCTCTGGGCTCATGTATTGTGGATTGGGCTTCTATTTGGGCACCTTTAGCCAAGTCAAACAGCCAGCAGCCACTCAGAATGTACCGGGAACCAGTTACAGCCAAATGTCACCAAAGTGCTTCTCTCAGCCTGAAAAGGCTATTTAGACCCATGATATTTTTAAGAAAGTGGGTGTCAGTTTAGTCATAAGGAAGGCTTCTGGGCTCATGTATTGTGGATTGGGATTCTATTTGGGAAGTTTTAGCCAAGTCACACAGCCAGCAGCCACTCAGAATGTACTGGGAGCAAGTTACAGCCAAATGTCACCAAAGTGCTTCTCTCAGCCTAAAAAGGCTATTTTGATCAATGATTTAAAAAAAAAAATGGGTGTCAGTTTTGTCATAAGGAAGGCATTTGGGCCTATATATAGTGCGTTGGGATTCTATTTGGGCACTTTTAGTCAAGTCACACAGCCAGCAGCCACTCAGAATGTACTGGGAGCAAGATACAGCCAATGGTCACCAAAGTGCTTGTCTCAGCCTGAAAATGCTATTTAGACCCATGATATTTTTAAGAAAATGGGTGTCAATTTTGTCATAAGGAAGGCAATTGGGCCCATGTATAGTGTATTGGGATTCTATTTGGGCACTTTTAGCCACAACACACAGTCACCAGCCACTAATAATGTACTGGGAACAAGTTACAGCCAAATGTCACCAAAGTGCTTCTCTCAGCCTGAAAAGGCTATTTAGACCCATGATATTTTTAAGAAAGTGGGTGTCAGTTTAGTCATAAGGAAGGCCTCTGATTTGGGCACTTTTAGCCACAACACACAGTCACCATCCACTAAGAATGTCCTGGGAACAAGTTACAGTTAAACGTAACCAAAGTGCTTCTCTCAGCCTGAAAAGGCTATTTTGACCAATGATTTTTTTTTTAAAAATGGGTGTCAGTTTTGTCATAAGGAAGGCATTTGGGCCCATGTATAGTGTATTGGGATTCTATTTGGGCACTTTTAGCCACAACACACAGTCACCAGCCACTAAGAATGTACTGGGAACAAGTTACAGCCAAATGTCACCAAAGTGCTTCTCTCAGCCTGAAAAGGCTATTTAGACCCATGATATTTTTAAGAAAGTGGGTGTCAGTTTAGTCATAAGGAAGGCCTCTGATTTGGGCACTTTTAGCCACAACACACAGTCACCACTCATTAAGAATGTCCTGGGAACAAGTTACAGTTAAACGTCACCAAAGTGCTTCTCTCAGCCTGAAAAGGCTATTTTGACCAATGATTTAAAAAAAAAAAAATGGGTGTCAGTTTTGTCATAAGGAAGGCATTTGGGCCCATGTATAGTGTATTGGGATTCTATTTGGGCACTTTTAGCCACAACACACAGTCACCAGCCACTAAGAATGTACTGGGAACAAGTTACAGCCAAATGTCACCAAAGTGCTTCTCTCAGCCTGAAAAGGCTATTTAGACCCATGATATTTTTAAGAAAGTGGGTGTCAGTTTAGTCATAAGGAAGGCCTCTGATTTGGGCACTTTTAGCCACAACACACAGTCACCAGCCACTAAGAATGTCCTGGGAACAAGTTACAGTTAAACGTCACCAAAGTGCTTCTCTCAGCCTGAAAAGGCTATTTTGACCAATGATTTAAAAAAAAAAAAATGGGTGTCAGTTTTGTCATAAGGAAGGCATTTGGGCCCATATATAGTGCATTGGGATTCTATTTGGGCACTTTTAGTCAAGTCACACAGCCAGCAGCCACTCAGAATGTACTGGGAACAAGTTACAGCCAAATGTCACCAAAGTGCTTCTCTCAGCCTGAAAAGGCTATTTAGACCCATGATATTTTTAAGGAAATGGGTGTCAGTTTTGTCATAAGGAAGGCATTTAGGCCCATGTATAGTTTATTGGTATTTTATTTGGGCACTCTTAGCCACAACACACAGTCACCAGCCACTAAGAATGTACTGGGAACAAGTTACAGTTAAACGTCACCAAAGTGCTTCTCTCAGCCTGAAAAGGCTATTTTGACCAATGATTTTTTTTTTTTTAAATGTGTGTCAGTTTTGTCATAAGGAAGGCATTTGGGCCCCTATATAGTGCATTGGGATTCTATTTGGGCACTTTTCGGTACAACACACAGTCAGCAGCCACTCAGACAGTACTGGGAACAAGTTACAGCCAAATGTTACCAAAGTGCTTCTCTCAGCCTGAAAAGGCTATTTAGACCCATGATATTTTTAAGAAAGTGGGTGTCAGTTTAGTCATAAGGAAGGCCTCTGATTTGGGCACTTTTAGCCACAACACACAGTCACCATCCACTAAGAATGTCCTGGGAACAAGTTACAGTTAAACGTCACCAAAGTGCTTCTCTCAGCCTGAAAAGGCTATTTTGACCAATGATTTTTTTTTTTAAAATATGTGTCAGTTTTGTCATAAGGAAGGCATTTGGGCCCCTATATAGTGCATTGGGATTCTATTTGGGCACTTTTCGGTACAACACACAGTCAGCAGCCACTCAGACAGTACTGGGAACAAGTTACAGCCAAATGTTACCAAAGTGCTTCTCTCAGCCTGAAAAGGCTATTTAGACCCATGATATTTTTAAGAAAGTGGGTGTCAGTTTAGTCATAAGGAAGGCCTCTGATTTGGGCACTTTTAGCCACAACACACAGTCACCATCCACTAAGAATGTCCTGGGAACAAGTTACAGTTAAACGTCACCAAAGTGCTTCTCTCAGCCTGAAAAGGCTATTTAGACCCATGATATTTTTAAGAAAATGGGTGTCAGTTTTGTCGTAAGGAAGGCATTTGGGCCCATGTATAGTGTATTGGGATTCTATTTGGGCACTTTTAGCCACAACACACAGTCACCAGCCACTAAGAATGTACTGGGAACAAGTTACAGCCAAACGTCACCAAAGTGCTTCTCTCGGCCTGAAAAGGCTATTTTGACCAATGATTTTTTACAGAAAATGGGTGTCAGTTTTGTTATAAGGAAGGCATTTGGGCCCCTATATAGTGCATTGGGATTCTATTTAGCCACTTTTAGCCAAGTCACACAGTCAGCAGCCACTTAGAATGTACTGGGAACAAGTTACAGTTAACGTCACCAAAGTGCTTCTCTCAGCCTGAAAAGGCTATTTTGACCAATGATTTTTTTTTTTTTAAATGTGTGTCAGTTTAGTCATAAGGAAGGCATTTGGGCCCCTATATAGTGCATTGGGATTCTATTTGGGCACTTTTAGGTACAACACACAGTCAGCAGCCACTCAGACAGTACTGGGAACAAGTTACAGCCAAATGTTACCAAAGTGCTTCTCTCAGCCTGAAAAGGCTATTTAAACCCATGATATTTTTAAGAAAGTGGGTGTCAGTTTAGTCATAAGGAAGGCCTCTGGGCTCATATATTGTGGATTGGGCTTCTATTTGGGAAGTTTTAGTCAAGTCACACAGCCGGCAGCCACTCAGACAGTACTGGGAGCAAGTTACAGCCAATGGTCACCAAAGTGCTTGTCTCAGCCTGAAAAGGCTATTTAGACCCATGATATTTTTAAGAAAATGAATGTCAGTTTAGTCATAAGGAAGGCATTTAGGCCCATGTATAGTGCATTGGGATTCTATTTGGGCACTTTTAGTCAAGTCACACAGCCGGCAGCCACTCAGAATGTACTGGGAACAAGTTACAGCCAAATGTCACCAAAGTGCTTCTCTCAGCCTGAAAAGGCTATTTGGACCAATGATTTTTTTTTTAAAAATGGGTGTCAGTTTTGTCATAAGGAAGGCATTTGGGCCCCTATATAGTGCATTGGGATTCTATTTGGCCACTTTTAGCCAAGTCACACAGTCAGCAGCCACTTAGAATATACTGGGAACAAGTTACAGTTAAACGTCACCAAAGTGCTTCTCTCGGCCTGAAAAGGCTATTTTGACTGATGATTTTTTACAGAAAATGGGTGTCAGTTTTGTCATAAGGAAGGCATTTGGGCCCATGTATAGTGCATTGGGATTCTATTTGGGCACTCTTAGCCACAACACACAGTCACCAGCCACTAAGAATGTACTGGGAACAAGTTACAGTTAAACGTCACCAAAGTGCTTCTCTCAGCCTGAAAAGGCTATTTTGACCAATGATTTTTTTTTTTTAAATGTGTGTCAGTTTTGTCATAAGGAAGGCATTTGGGCCCCTATATAGTGCATTGGGATTCTATTTGGGCACTTTTAGGTACAACACACAGTCAGCAGCCACTCAGGTAGTACTGGGAAAAAGTTACAGCCAAATGTTACCAAAGTGCTTCTCTCAGCCTGAAAAGGCTATTTAGACCCATAATATTTTTAAGAAAGTGGGTGTCAGTTTAGTCATAAGGAAGGCCTCTGGGCTCATGTATTGTGGATTGGGCTTCTATTTGGGCACCTTTAGCCAAGTCAAACAGCCAGCAGCCACTCAGAATGTACCGGGAACCAGTTACAGCCAAATGTCACCAAAGTGCTTCTCTCAGCCTGAAAAGGCTATTTAGACCCATGATATTTTTAAGAAAGTGGGTGTCAGTTTAGTCATAAGGAAGGCTTCTGGGCTCATGTATTGTGGATTGGGATTCTATTTGGGAAGTTTTAGCCAAGTCACACAGCCAGCAGCCACTCAGAATGTACTGGGAGCAAGTTACAGCCAAATGTCACCAAAGTGCTTCTCTCAGCCTAAAAAGGCTATTTTGATCAATGATTTAAAAAAAAAAAATGGGTGTCAGTTTTGTCATAAGGAAGGCATTTGGGCCTATATATAGTGCGTTGGGATTCTATTTGGGCACTTTTAGTCAAGTCACACAGCCAGCAGCCACTCAGAATGTACTGGGAGCAAGATACAGCCAATGGTCACCAAAGTGCTTGTCTCAGCCTGAAAATGCTATTTAGACCCATGATATTTTTAAGAAAATGGGTGTCAATTTTGTCATAAGGAAGGCAATTGGGCCCATGTATAGTGTATTGGGATTCTATTTGGGCACTTTTAGCCACAACACACAGTCACCAGCCACTAAGAATGTACTGGGAACAAGTTACAGCCAAATGTCACCAAAGTGCTTCTCTCAGCCTGAAAAGGCTATTTAGACCCATGATATTTTTAAGAAAGTGGGTGTCAGTTTAGTCATAAGGAAGGCCTCTGATTTGGGCACTTTTAGCCACAACACACAGTCACCATCCACTAAGAATGTCCTGGGAACAAGTTACAGTTAAACGTAACCAAAGTGCTTCTCTCAGCCTGAAAAGGCTATTTTGACCAATGATTTTTTTTTTAAAAATGGGTGTCAGTTTTGTCATAAGGAAGGCATTTGGGCCCATGTATAGTGTATTGGGATTCTATTTGGGCACTTTTAGCCACAACACACAGTCACCAGCCACTAAGAATGTACTGGGAACAAGTTACAGCCAAATGTCACCAAAGTGCTTCTCTCAGCCTGAAAAGGCTATTTAGACCCATGATATTTTTAAGAAAGTGGGTGTCAGTTTAGTCATAAGGAAGGCCTCTGATTTGGGCACTTTTAGCCACAACACACAGTCACCACTCATTAAGAATGTCCTGGGAACAAGTTACAGTTAAACGTCACCAAAGTGCTTCTCTCAGCCTGAAAAGGCTATTTTGACCAATGATTTAAAAAAAAAAAAATGGGTGTCAGTTTTGTCATAAGGAAGGCATTTGGGCCCATGTATAGTGTATTGGGATTCTATTTGGGCACTTTTAGCCACAACACACAGTCACCAGCCACTAAGAATGTACTGGGAACAAGTTACAGCCAAATGTCACCAAAGTGCTTCTCTCAGCCTGAAAAGGCTATTTAGACCCATGATATTTTTAAGAAAGTGGGTGTCAGTTTAGTCATAAGGAAGGCCTCTGATTTGGGCACTTTTAGCCACAACACACAGTCACCAGCCACTAAGAATGTCCTGGGAACAAGTTACAGTTAAACGTCACCAAAGTGCTTCTCTCAGCCTGAAAAGGCTATTTTGACCAATGATTTAAAAAAAAAAAAATGGGTGTCAGTTTTGTCATAAGGAAGGCATTTGGGCCCATATATAGTGCATTGGGATTCTATTTGGGCACTTTTAGTCAAGTCACACAGCCAGCAGCCACTCAGAATGTACTGGGAACAAGTTACAGCCAAATGTCACCAAAGTGCTTCTCTCAGCCTGAAAAGGCTATTTAGACCCATGATATTTTTAAGGAAATGGGTGTCAGTTTTGTCATAAGGAAGGCATTTAGGCCCATGTATAGTTTATTGGTATTTTATTTGGGCACTCTTAGCCACAACACACAGTCACCAGCCACTAAGAATGTACTGGGAACAAGTTACAGTTAAACGTCACCAAAGTGCTTCTCTCAGCCTGAAAAGGCTATTTTGACCAATGATTTTTTTTTTTTTAAATGTGTGTCAGTTTTGTCATAAGGAAGGCATTTGGGCCCCTATATAGTGCATTGGGATTCTATTTGGGCACTTTTCGGTACAACACACAGTCAGCAGCCACTCAGACAGTACTGGGAACAAGTTACAGCCAAATGTTACCAAAGTGCTTCTCTCAGCCTGAAAAGGCTATTTAGACCCATGATATTTTTAAGAAAGTGGGTGTCAGTTTAGTCATAAGGAAGGCCTCTGATTTGGGCACTTTTAGCCACAACACACAGTCACCATCCACTAAGAATGTCCTGGGAACAAGTTACAGTTAAACGTCACCAAAGTGCTTCTCTCAGCCTGAAAAGGCTATTTAGACCCATGATATTTTTAAGAAAATGGGTGTCAGTTTTGTCGTAAGGAAGGCATTTGGGCCCATGTATAGTGTATTGGGATTCTATTTGGGCACTTTTAGCCACAACACACAGTCACCAGCCACTAAGAATGTACTGGGAACAAGTTACAGCCAAACGTCACCAAAGTGCTTCTCTCGGCCTGAAAAGGCTATTTTGACCAATGATTTTTTACAGAAAATGGGTGTCAGTTTTGTTATAAGGAAGGCATTTGGGCCCCTATATAGTGCATTGGGATTCTATTTAGCCACTTTTAGCCAAGTCACACAGTCAGCAGCCACTTAGAATGTACTGGGAACAAGTTACAGTTAAACGTCACCAAAGTGCTTCTCTCAGCCTGAAAAGGCTATTTTGACCAATGATTTTTTTTTTAAAAATGGGTGTCAGTTTTGTCATAAGGAAGGCATTTGGGCCCCTATGTAGTGCATTGGGATTCTATTTGGGCACTTTTAGGTACAACACACAGTCAGCAGCCACTCAGACAGTACTGGGAACAAGTTACAGCCAAATGTTACCAAAGTGCTTGTCTCAGCCTGAAAAGGCTATTTTGACCAATGATTTTTTACAGAAAATGGGTGTCAGTTTTGTCATAAGGAAGGCATTTGGGCCCATGTGTAGTGTATTGGGATTCTATTTGGGCACTTTTATCCACAACACACAGTCACCAGCCACTAAGAATGTCCTGGGAACAAGTTACAGTTAAACGTCACCAAAGTGCTTCTCTCAGCCTGAAAAGGCTATTTTGACCAATGATTTTTTTTTTAAAAATGGGTGTCAGTTTTGTCATAAGGAAGGCATTTGGGCCCCTATGTAGTGCATTGGGATTCTATTTGGGCACTTTTAGGTACAACACACAGTCAGCAGCCACTCAGACAGTACTGGGAACAAGTTACAGCCAAATGTTACCAAAGTGCTTGTCTCAGCCTGAAAAGGCTATTTTGACCAATGATTTTTTACAGAAAATGGGTGTCAGTTTTGTCATAAGGAAGGCATTTGGGCCCATGTATAGTGTATTGGGATTCTATTTGGGAACTTTTAGCCACAACACACAGTCACCAGCCACTAAGAATGTACTGGGAACAAGTTACAGTTAAACGTCACCAAAGTGCTTCTCTCAGCCTGAAAAGGCTATTTTGACCAATGATTTTTTACAGAAAATGGGTGTCAGTTTTGTCTTAAGGAAGGCATTTGGGCCCATGTGTAGTGTATTGGGATTCTATTTGGGAACTTTTAGCCACAACACACAGTCACCAGCCACTAAGAATGTCCTGGGAACAAGTTACAGTTAAACGTCACCAAAGTGCTTCTCTCAGCCTGAAAAGGCTATTTTGACCAATGATTTTTTACAGAAAATGGGTGTCAGTTTTGTCTTAAGGAAGGCATTTGGGCCCATGTATAGTGCATTGGGATTCTATTTGGGCACTTTTAGGTACAACACACAGTCAGCAGTCACTCAGAAAGTACTGGGAACAAGTTACAACCAAATGTCACCAAAGTGCTTCTCTCAGCCTTAAAAGGCTATTTTGACCAATGATTTTTTTTAAAGAAAATGAGTGTCAGTTTAGTCATAAGGAAGGCATTTAGGCCCATGTAAAGTGCATTGGGATTCTATTTGGGCACTTTTAGTCAAGTCACACAGCCAGCAGCCACTCAGAATGTACTGGGAGCAAGTTACAGCCAAATGTCACCAAAGTGCTTGTCTCAGCCTGAAAAGGCTATTTAGACCCATGATATTTTTAAGAAAATGGGTGCCAGTTTTGTCACAAGGAAGGCATTTAGGCCCATGTATAGTGCATTGGGATTCTATTTGGGCACAACACACAGTCACCAGCCACTAAGAATGTCCTGGAAACAAGTTACAGTTAAACGTCACGAAAGTGCTTCTCTCAGCCTGAAAAGGTTATTTTGACCAATGATTTTTTTTTTAAATGGGTGTCAGTTTTGTCATAAGGAAGGCATTTGGGCCCATATATAGTGCATTGGGATTCTATTTGGGCACTTTTAGGTACAACACACAGTCAGCAGCCACTCAGAAAGCACTGGGAACAAGTTACAGCCAAATGTCACCAAAGTGCTTCTCTCAGCCTGAAAAGGCTATTTTGACCAATGATTTTTTAAAGAAAATGAGTGTCAGTTTAGTCATAAGGAAGGCATTTAGGCCCATGTATAGTGCATTAGGATTCTACTTGGGCACTTTTAGTCAAGTCACACAGCCAGCAGCCACTCGGAATGTACTGGGAGCAAGTTACAGCCAAATGTCACCAAAGTGCTTGTCTCAGCCTGAAAAGGCTATTTAGACCCATGATATTTTTAAGAAAATGGGTGTCAGTTTTGTCATAAGGAAGGCATTTAGGCCCATGTATAGTGCATTGGGATTCTATTTGGGCACTTTTATCCACAACACACAGTCACCAGCCACTAAGAATGTCCTGGGAACAAGTTACAGTTAAACGTCACCAAAGTGCTTCTCTCAGCCTGAAAAGGCTATTTTGACCAATGATTTTTTTTTTAAAAATGGGTGTCAGTTTTGTCATAAGGAAGGCATTTGGGCCCCTATATAGTGCATTGGGATTCTATTTGGGCACTTTTAGGTACAACACACAGTCAGCAGCCACTCAGACAGTACTGGGAACAAGTTACAGCCAAATGTTACCAAAGTGCTTGTCTCAGCCTGAAAAGGCTATTTTGACCAATGATTTTTTACAGAAAATGGGTGTCAGTTTTGTCATAAGGAAGGCATTTTGGCCCATGTGTAGTGTATTGGGATTCTATTTGGGAACTTTTAGCCACAACACACAGTCACCAGCCACTAAGAATGTCCTGGGAACAAGTTACAGTTAAACGTCACCAAAGTGCTTCTCTCAGCCTGAAAAGGCTATTTTGACCAATGATTTTTTTTAAAAAAAATGGGTGTCAGTTTTGTCATAAGGAAGGCATTTGGGCCCATGTAAAGTGCATTGGGATTCTATTTGGGCACTTTTAGTCAAGTCACACAGCCAGCAGCCACTCAGAATGTACTGGGAGCAAGTTACAGCCAAATGTCACCAAAGTGCTTGTCTCAGCCTGAAAAGGCTATTTAGACCCATGATATTTTTAAGAAAATGGGTGCCAGTTTTGTCATAAGGAAGGCATTTGGGCCCATATATAGTGCATTGGGATTCTATTTGGGCACTTTTAGGCATAACACACAGTCACCAGCCACTAAGAATGTACTGGGAACAAGTTACAGTTAAACGTCACCAAAGTGCTTCTCTCAGCCTGAAAAGGCTATTTCGACCCATCATATTTTTAAGAAAGTGGGTGTCAGTTTAGTCATAAGGAAGGCCTCTGGGCTCATGTATTGTGGATTGGGCTTCTATTTGGCCACTTTTAGCCAAGTCACACAGTCAGCAGCTACTTAGACTGTACTGGGAACAAGTTACAGTTAAACGTCACCAAAGTGCTTCTCTCGGCCTGAAAAGGCTATTTTGACCAATGATTTTTTACAGAAAATGGGTGTCAGTTTTGTCATAAGGAAGGCATTTGGGCCCATGTATAGTGTATTGGGATTCTATTTGGGAACTTTTAGCCACAACACACAGTCACCAGCCACTAAGAATGTACTGGGAACAAGTTACAGTTAAACGTCACCAAAGTGCTTCTCTCAGCCTGAAAAGGCTATTTAGACCCATAATATTTTTAAGAAAGTGGGTGTCAGTTTAGTCATAAGGAAGGCCTCTGGGCTCATGTATTGTGGATTGGGCTTCTATTTGGGCACCTTTAGCCAAGTCAAACAGCCACCAACCACTCAGAATGTACTGGGAACAAGTTATAGCCAAATGTCACCAAAGTGCTTCTCTCAGCCTGAAAAGGCTATTTTGACCAATGATTTTTTTTAAGAAAATGGGTGTCAGTTTTGGCATAAGGAAGACATTTAGGACCATGTATAGTGCATTGGGATTCTATTTGGGCACTTTTAGGTACAACACACAGTCACCAGCCACTCAGAATGTACAGGGAACAAGTTACAGCCAAATGTCACCAAAGTGCTTCTCTCAGCCTGAAAAGGCTATTTAGACCCATGATATTTTTAAGAAAGTGGGTGTCAGTTTAGTCATAAGGAAGGCCTTTGGACTCATGTATTGTGGATTGGGCTTCTATTTGGCCACTTTTAGCCAAGTCACACAGTCAGCAGCCACTTAAACTGTACTGGGAACAAGTTATAGTTAAATGTCACCAAAGTGCTTCTCTCAGCCTGAAAAGGCTATTTTGACCAATGATTTTTTTAAGAAAATGGGTGTCAGTTTTGTCATAAGGAAGACATTTAGGACCATGTATAGTGCATTGGGATTCTATTTGGGCACTTTTAGGTACAACACACCAGCCACTCAGAATGTACTGGGAACAAGTTACAGCCAAATGTCACCAAAGTGCTTCTCTCAGCCTGAAAAGGCTATTTAGACCCATGATATTTTTAAGAAAGTGGGTGTCAGTTTTGGCATAAGGAAGACATTTAGGACCATGTATAGTGCATTGGGATTCTATTTGGGCACTCTTGGCCACAACACACAGTCAGCAGCCACTCAGGATGTACTGGGAACAAGCTACAGTTAAACGTCACCAAAGTGCTTCTCTCAGCCTGAAAAGGCTATTTTGACAAATGATTTTTTTAAGAAAATGAGTGTCAGTTTTGTCATAAGGAAGGCATTTGGGCCCATGTATAGTGCATTGGGATTCTATTTGGGCACTTTTAGGTACAACACACAGTCAGCAGCCACTCAGAAAGCACTGGGAACAAGTTACAGCCAAATGTCACCAAAGTGCTTCTCTCAGCCTGAAAAGGCTATTTTGACCAATGATTTTTTAAAGAAAATGAGTGTCAGTTTAGTCATAAGGAAGGCATTTAGGCCCATGTATAGTGCATTAGGATTCTACTTGGGCACTTTTAGTCAAGTCACACAGCCAGCAGCCACTCGGAATGTACTGGGAGCAAGTTACAGCCAAATGTCACCAAAGTGCTTGTCTCAGCCTGAAAAGGCTATTTAGACCCATGATATTTTTAAGAAAATGGGTGTCAGTTTTGTCATAAGGAAGGCATTTAGGCCCATGTATAGTGCTTTGGGATTCTATTTGGGCACTTTTATCCACAACACACAGTCACCAGCCACTAAGAATGTCCTGGGAACAAGTTACAGTTAAACATCACCAAAGTGCTTCTCTCAGCCTGAAAAGGCTATTTTGACCAATGATTTTTTTTTTAAAAATGGGTGTCAGTTTTGTCATAAGGAAGGCATTTGGGCCCCTATATAGTGCATTGGGATTCTATTTGGGCACTTTTAGGTACAACACACAGTCAGCAGCCACTCAGACAGTACTGGGAACAAGTTACAGCCAAATATCACCAAAGTGCTTGTCTCAGCCTGAAAAGGCTATTTTGACCAATGATTTTTTACAGAAAATGGGTGTCAGTTTTGTCATAAGGAAGGCCTCTGGGCTCATGTATTGTGGATTGGGCTTCTATTTGGGCACCTTTAGCCAAGTCAAACAGCCACCAACCACTCAGAATGTACTGGGAACAAGTTACAGCCAAATGTCACCAAAGTGCTTCTCTCAGCCTGAAAAGGCTATTTAGATCCATGATATTTTTAAGAAAGTGGGTGTCAGTTTAGTCATAAGGAAGGCCTTTGGGCTCATGTATTGTGGATTGGGCTTCTATTTGGCCACTTTTAGCCAAGTCACACAGTCAGCAGCCACTTAGACTGTACTGGGAACAAGTTACAGTTAAATGTCACCAAAGTGCTTCTCTCAGCCTGAAAAGGCTATTTTGACCAATGATTTTTTTTAAGAAAATGGGTGCCAGTTTTGTCATAAGGAAGGCATTTGGGCCCATATATAGTGCATTGGGATTCTATTTGGGCACTTTTAGGCACAACACACAGTCACCAGCCACTAAGAATGTACTGGGAACAAGTTACAGTTAAACGTCACCAAAGTGCTTCTCTCAGCCTGAAAAGGCTATTTCCACCCATCATATTTTTAAGAAAGTGGGTGTCAGTTTAGTCATAAGGAAGGCCTCTGGGCTCATGTATTGTGGATTGGGCTTCTATTTGGCCACTTTTAGCCAAGTCACACAGTCAGCAGCTACTTAGACTGTACTGGGAACAAGTTACAGTTAAACGTCACCAAAGTGCTTCTCTCGGCCTGAAAAGGCTATTTTGACCAATGATTTTTTACAGAAAATGGGTGTCAGTTTTGTCATAAGGAAGGCATTTGGGCCCATGTATAGTGTATTGGGATTCTATTTGGGAACTTTTAGCCACAACACACAGTCACCAGCCACTAAGAATGTACTGGGAACAAGTTACAGTTAAACGTCACCAAAGTGCTTCTCTCAGCTTTAAAAGGCTATTTAGACCCATAATATTTTTAAGAAAGTGGGTGTCAGTTTAGTCATAAGGAAGGCCTCTGGGCTCATGTATTGTGGATTGGGCTTCTATTTGGGCACCTTTAGCCAAGTCAAACAGCCACCAACCACTCAGAATGTACTGGGAACAAGTTACAGCCAAATGTCACCAAAGTGCTTCTCTCAGCCTGAAAAGGCTATTTAGATCCATGATATTTATAAGAAAGTGGGTGTCAGTTTAGTCATAAGGAAGGCCTTTGGACTCATGTATTGTGGATTGGGCTTCTATTTGGCCACTTTTAGCCAAGTCACACAGTCAGCAGCCACTTAGACTGTACTGGGAACAAGTTACAGTTAAATGTCACCAAACTGCTTCTCTCAGCCTGAAAAGGCTATTTTGACCAATGATTTTTTTTAAGAAAATGGGTGCCAGTTTTGTCATAAGGAAGGCATTTGGGCCCATATATAGTGCATTGGGATTCTATTTGGGCACTTTTAGGCACAACACACAGTCACCAGCCACTAAGAATGTACTGGGAACAAGTTACAGTTAAACGTCACCAAAGTGCTTCTCTCAGCCTGAAAAGGCTATTTCGACCCATCATATTTTTAAGAAAGTGGGTGTCAGTTTAGTCATAAGGAAGGCCTCTGGGCTCATGTATTGTGGATTGGGCTTCTATTTGGCCACTTTTAGCCAAGTCACACAGTCAGCAGCTACTTAGACTGTACTGGGAACAAGTTACAGTTAAACGTCACCAAAGTGCTTCTCTCGGCCTGAAAAGGCTATTTTGACCAATGATTTTTTACAGAAAATGGGTGTCAGTTTTGTCATAAGGAAGGCATTTGGGCCCATGTATAGTGTATTGGGATTCTATTTGGGAACTTTTAGCCACAACACACAGTCACCAGCCACAAAGAATGTACTGGGAACAAGTTACAGTTAAACGTCACCAAAGTGCTTCTCTCAGCCTGAAAAGGCTATTTCGACCCATCATATTTTTAAGAAAGTGGGTGTCAGTTTAGTCATAAGGAAGGCCTCTGGGCTCATGTATTGTGGATTGGGCTTCTATTTGGCCACTTTTAGCCAAGTCACACAGTCAGCAGCTACTTAGACTGTACTGGGAACAAGTTACAGTTAAACGTCACCAAAGTGCTTCTCTCGGCCTGAAAAGGCTATTTTGACCAATGATTTTTTACAGAAAATGGGTGTCAGTTTTGTCATAAGGAAGGCATTTGGGCCCATGTATAGTGTATTGGGATTCTATTTGGGAACTTTTAGCCACAACACACAGTCACCAGCCACTAAGAATGTACTGGGAACAAGTTACAGTTAAACGTCACCAAAGTGCTTCTCTCAGTCTGAAAAGGCTATTTAGACCCATAATATTTTTAAGAAAGTGGGTGTCAGTTTAGTCATAAGGAAGGCCTCTGGGCTCATGTATTGTGGATTGGGCTTCTATTTGGGCACCTTTAGCCAAGTCAAACAGCCACCAACCACTCAGAATGTACAGGGAACAAGTTACAGCCAAATGTCACCAAAGTGCTTCTCTCAGCCTGAAAAGGCTATTTAGATCCATGATATTTTTAAGAAAGTGGGTGTCAGTTTAGTCATAAGGAAGGCCTTTGGGCTCAAGTATTGTGGATTGGGCTTCTATTTGGCCACTTTTAGCCAAGTCACACAGTCAGCAGCCACTTAGACTGTACTGGGAACAAGTTACAGTTAAACGTCACCAAAGTGCTTCTCTCGGCCTGAAAAGGCTATTTTGACCAATGATTTTTTACAGAAAATGGGTGTCGGTTTTGTCATAAGGAAGGCATTTGGGCCCATGTATAGTGTATTGGGATTCTATTTGGGAACTTTTAGCCACAACGCACAGTCACCAGCCACTAAGAATGTACTGGGAACAAGTTACAGTTAAACGTCACCAAAGTGCTTCTCTCAGCCTGAAAAGGCTATTTCGACCCATCATATTTTTAAGAAAGTGGGTGTCAGTTTAGTCATAAGGAAGGCCTCTGGGCTCATGTATTGTGGATTGGGCTTCTATTTTGCCACTTTTAGCCAAGTCACACAGTCAGCAGCTACTTAGACTGTACTGGGAACAAGTTACAGTTAAACGTCACCAAAGTGCTTCTCTCGGCCTGAAAAGGCTATTTTGACCAATGATTTTTTACAGAAAATGGGTGTCAGTTTTGTCATAAGGAAGGCATTTGGGCCCATGTATAGTGTATTGGGATTCTATTTGGGAACTTTTAGCCACAACACACAGTCACCAGCCACTAAGAATGTACTGGGAACAAGTTACAGTTAAACGTCACCAAAGTGCTTTTCTCAGCCTGAAAAGGCTATTTAGACCCATAATATTTTTAAGAAAGTGGGTGTCAGTTTAGTCATAAGGAAGGCCTCTGGGCTCATGTATTGTGGATTGGGCTTCTATTTGGGCACCTTTAGCCAAGTCAAACAGCCACCAACCACTCAGAATGTACTGGGAACAAGTTATAGCCAAATGTCACCAAAGTGCTTCTCTCAGCCTGAAAAGGCTATTTTGACCAATGATTTTTTTTAAGAAAATGGGTGTCAGTTTTGGCATAAGGAAGACATTTAGGACCATGTATAGTGCATTGGGATTCTATTTGGGCACTTTTAGGTACAACACACAGTCACCAGCCACTCAGAATGTACAGGGAACAAGTTACAGCCAAATGTCACCAAAGTGCTTCTCTCAGCCTGAAAAGGCTATTTAGACCCATGATATTTTTAAGAAAGTGGGTGTCAGTTTTGGCATAAGGAAGACATTTAGGACCATGTATAGTGCATTGGGATTCTATTTGGGCACTCTTAGCCACAACACACAGTCAGCAGCCACTCAGAAAGCACTGGGAACAAGTTACAGCCAAATGTCACCAAAGTGCTTCTCTCAGCCTGAAAAGGCTATTTTGACCAATGATTTTTTAAAGAAAATGAGTGTCAGTTTAGTCATAAGGAAGGCATTTAGGCCCATGTATAGTGCATTAGGATTCTACTTGGGCACTTTTAGTCAAGTCACACAGCCAGCAGCCACTCGGAATGTACTGGGAGCAAGTTACAGCCAAATGTCACCAAAGTGCTTGTCTCAGCCTGAAAAGGCTATTTAGACCCATGATATTTTTAAGAAAATGGGTGTCAGTTTTGTCATAAGGAAGGCATTTAGGCCCATGTATAGTGCTTTGGGATTCTATTTGGGCACTTTTATCCACAACACACAGTCACCAGCCACTAAGAATGTCCTGGGAACAAGTTACAGTTAAACATCACCAAAGTGCTTCTCTCAGCCTGAAAAGGCTATTTTGACCAATGATTTTTTTTTTTAAAATGGGTGTCAGTTTTGTCATAAGGAAGGCATTTGGGCCCCTATATAGTGCATTGGGATTCTATTTGGGCACTTTTAGGTACAACACACAGTCAGCAGCCACTCAGACAGTACTGGGAACAAGTTACAGCCAAATATCACCAAAGTGCTTGTCTCAGCCTGAAAAGGCTATTTTGACCAATGATTTTTTACAGAAAATGGGTGTCAGTTTTGTCATAAGGAAGGCCTCTGGGCTCATGTATTGTGGATTGGGCTTCTATTTGGGCACCTTTAGCCAAGTCAAACAGCCACCAACCACTCAGAATGTACTGGGAACAAGTTACAGCCAAATGTCACCAAAGTGCTTCTCTCAGCCTGAAAAGGCTATTTAGATCCATGATATTTTTAAGAAAGTGGGTGTCAGTTTAGTCATAAGGAAGGCCTTTGGGCTCATGTATTGTGGATTGGGCTTCTATTTGGCCACTTTTAGCCAAGTCACACAGTCAGCAGCCACTTAGACTGTACTGGGAACAAGTTACAGTTAAATGTCACCAAAGTGCTTCTCTCAGCCTGAAAAGGCTATTTTGACCAATGATTTTTTTTAAGAAAATGGGTGCCAGTTTTGTCATAAGGAAGGCATTTGGGCCCATATATAGTGCATTGGGATTCTATTTGGGCACTTTTAGGCACAACACACAGTCACCAGCCACTAAGAATGTACTGGGAACAAGTTACAGTTAAACGTCACCAAAGTGCTTCTCTCAGCCTGAAAAGGCTATTTCCACCCATCATATTTTTAAGAAAGTGGGTGTCAGTTTAGTCATAAGGAAGGCCTCTGGGCTCATGTATTGTGGATTGGGCTTCTATTTGGCCACTTTTAGCCAAGTCACACAGTCAGCAGCTACTTAGACTGTACTGGGAACAAGTTACAGTTAAACGTCACCAAAGTGCTTCTCTCGGCCTGAAAAGGCTATTTTGACCAATGATTTTTTACAGAAAATGGGTGTCAGTTTTGTCATAAGGAAGGCATTTGGGCCCATGTATAGTGTATTGGGATTCTATTTGGGAACTTTTAGCCACAACACACAGTCACCAGCCACAAAGAATGTACTGGGAACAAGTTACAGTTAAACGTCACCAAAGTGCTTCTCTCAGCCTGAAAAGGCTATTTCGACCCATCATATTTTTAAGAAAGTGGGTGTCAGTTTAGTCATAAGGAAGGCCTCTGGGCTCATGTATTGTGGATTGGGCTTCTATTTGGCCACTTTTAGCCAAGTCACACAGTCAGCAGCTACTTAGACTGTACTGGGAACAAGTTACAGTTAAACGTCACCAAAGTGCTTCTCTCGGCCTGAAAAGGCTATTTTGACCAATGATTTTTTACAGAAAATGGGTGTCAGTTTTGTCATAAGGAAGGCATTTGGGCCCATGTATAGTGTATTGGGATTCTATTTGGGAACTTTTAGCCACAACACACAGTCACCAGCCACTAAGAATGTACTGGGAACAAGTTACAGTTAAACGTCACCAAAGTGCTTCTCTCAGCCTGAAAAGGCTATTTAGACCCATAATATTTTTAAGAAAGTGGGTGTCAGTTTAGTCATAAGGAAGGCCTCTGGGCTCATGTATTGTGGATTGGGCTTCTATTTGGGCACCTTTAGCCAAGTCAAACAGCCACCAACCACTCAGAATGTACAGGGAACAAGTTACAGCCAAATGTCACCAAAGTGCTTCTCTCAGCCTGAAAAGGCTATTTAGATCCATGATATTTTTAAGAAAGTGGGTGTCAGTTTAGTCATAAGGAAGGCCTTTGGGCTCAAGTATTGTGGATTGGGCTTCTATTTGGCCACTTTTAGCCAAGTCACACAGTCAGCAGCCACTTAGACTGTACTGGGAACAAGTTACAGTTAAATGTCACCAAAGTGCTTCTCTCAGCCTGAAAAGGCTATTTTGACCAATGATTTTTTTTAAGAAAATGGGTGCCAGTTTTGTCATAAGGAAGGCATTTGGGCCCATATATAGTGCATTGGGATTCTATTTGGGCACTTTTAGGCACAACACACAGTCACCAGCCACTAAGAATGTACTGGGAACAAGTTACAGTTAAACGTCACCAAAGTGCTTCTCTCAGCCTGAAAAGGCTATTTCGACCCATCATATTTTTAAGAAAGTGGGTGTCAGTTTAGTCATAAGGAAGGCCTCTGGGCTCATGTATTGTGGATTGGGCTTCTATTTGGCCACTTTTAGCCAAGTCACACAGTCATCAGCTACTTAGACTGTACTGGGAACAAGTTACAGTTAAACGTCACCAAAGTGCTTCTCTCGGCCTGAAAAGGCTATTTTGACCAATGATTTTTTACAGAAAATGGGTGTCGGTTTTGTCATAAGGAAGGCATTTGGGCCCATGTATAGTGTATTGGGATTCTATTTGGGAACTTTTAGCCACAACGCACAGTCACCAGCCACTAAGAATGTACTGGGAACAAGTTACAGTTAAACGTCACCAAAGTGCTTCTCTCAGCCTGAAAAGGCTATTTCGACCCATCATATTTTTAAGAAAGTGGGTGTCAGTTTAGTCATAAGGAAGGCCTCTGGGCTCATGTATTGTGGATTGGGCTTCTATTTTGCCACTTTTAGCCAAGTCACACAGTCAGCAGCTACTTAGACTGTACTGGGAACAAGTTACAGTTAAACGTCACCAAAGTGCTTCTCTCGGCCTGAAAAGGCTATTTTGACCAATGATTTTTTACAGAAAATGGGTGTCAGTTTTGTCATAAGGAAGGCATTTGGGCCCATGTATAGTGTATTGGGATTCTATTTGGGAACTTTTAGCCACAACACACAGTCACCAGCCACTAAGAATGTACTGGGAACAAGTTACAGTTAAACGTCACCAAAGTGCTTTTCTCAGCCTGAAAAGGCTATTTAGACCCATAATATTTTTAAGAAAGTGGGTGTCAGTTTAGTCATAAGGAAGGCCTCTGGGCTCATGTATTGTGGATTGGGCTTCTATTTGGGCACCTTTAGCCAAGTCAAACAGCCACCAACCACTCAGAATGTACTGGGAACAAGTTATAGCCAAATGTCACCAAAGTGCTTCTCTCAGCCTGAAAAGGCTATTTTGACCAATGATTTTTTTTAAGAAAATGGGTGTCAGTTTTGGCATAAGGAAGACATTTAGGACCATGTATAGTGCATTGGGATTCTATTTGGGCACTTTTAGGTACAACACACAGTCACCAGCCACTCAGAATGTACAGGGAACAAGTTACAGCCAAATGTCACCAAAGTGCTTCTCTCAGCCTGAAAAGGCTATTTAGACCCATGATATTTTTAAGAAAGTGGGTGTCAGTTTAGTCATAAGGAAGGCCTTTGGACTCATGTATTGTGGATTGGGCTTCTATTTGGCCACTTTTAGCCAAGTCACACAGTCAGCAGCCACTTAAACTGTACTGGGAACAAGTTATAGTTAAATGTCACCAAAGTGCTTCTCTCAGCCTGAAAAGGCTATTTTGACCAATGATTTTTTTAAGAAAATGGGTGTCAGTTTTGTCATAAGGAAGACATTTAGGACCATGTATAGTGCATTGGGATTCTATTTGGGCACTTTTAGGTACAACACACCAGCCACTCAGAATGTACTGGGAACAAGTTACAGCCAAATGTCACCAAAGTGCTTCTCTCAGCCTGAAAAGGCTATTTAGACCCATGATATTTTTAAGAAAGTGGGTGTCAGTTTTGGCATAAGGAAGACATTTAGGACCATGTATAGTGCATTGGGATTCTATTTGGGCACTCTTAGCCACAACACACAGTCAGCAGCCACTCAGGATGTACTGGGAACAAGCTACAGTTAAACGTCACCAAAGTGCTTCTCTCAGCCTGAAAAGGCTATTTTGACAAATGATTTTTTTAAGAAAATGAGTGTCAGTTTTGTCATAAGGAAGGCATTTGGGCCCATGTATAGTGCATTGGGATTCTATTTGGGCACTTTTAGGTACAACACACAGTCAGCAGTCACTCAGAAAGCACTGGGAACAAGTTACAGCCAAATGTCACCAAAGTGCTTCTCTCAGCCTGAAAAGGCTATTTTGACCAATGATTTTTTAAAGAAAATGAGTGTCAGTTTAGTCATAAGGAAGGCATTTAGGCCCATGTATAGTGCATTAGGATTCTACTTGGGCACTTTTAGTCAAGTCACACAGCCAGCAGCCACTCGGAATGTACTGGGAGCAAGTTACAGCCAAATGTCACCAAAGTGCTTGTCTCAGCCTGAAAAGGCTATTTAGACCCATGATATTTTTAAGAAAATGGGTGTCAGTTTTGTCATAAGGAAGGCATTTAGGCCCATGTATAGTGCTTTGGGATTCTATTTGGGCACTTTTATCCACAACACACAGTCACCAGCCACTAAGAATGTCCTGGGAACAAGTTACAGTTAAACATCACCAAAGTGCTTCTCTCAGCCTGAAAAGGCTATTTTGACCAATGATTTTTTTTTTTTAAATGGGTGTCAGTTTTGTCATAAGGAAGGCATTTGGGCCCCTATATAGTGCATTGGGATTCTATTTGGGCACTTTTAGGTACAACACACAGTCAGCAGCCACTCAGACAGTACTGGGAACAAGTTACAGCCAAATATCACCAAAGTGCTTGTCTCAGCCTGAAAAGGCTATTTTGACCAATGATTTTTTACAGAAAATGGGTGTCAGTTTTGTCATAAGGAAGGCCTCTGGGCTCATGTATTGTGGATTGGGCTTCTATTTGGGCACCTTTAGCCAAGTCAAACAGCCACCAACCACTCAGAATGTACTGGGAACAAGTTACAGCCAAATGTCACCAAAGTGCTTCTCTCAGCCTGAAAAGGCTATTTAGATCCATGATATTTTTAAGAAAGTGGGTGTCAGTTTAGTCATAAGGAAGGCCTTTGGGCTCATGTATTGTGGATTGGGCTTCTATTTGGCCACTTTTAGCCAAGTCACACAGTCAGCAGCCACTTAGACTGTACTGGGAACAAGTTACAGTTAAATGTCACCAAAGTGCTTCTCTCAGCCTGAAAAGGCTATTTTGACCAATGATTTTTTTTAAGAAAATGGGTGCCAGTTTTGTCATAAGGAAGGCATTTGGGCCCATATATAGTGCATTGGGATTCTATTTGGGCACTTTTAGGCACAACACACAGTCACCAGCCACTAAGAATGTACTGGGAACAAGTTACAGTTAAACGTCACCAAAGTGCTTCTCTCAGCCTGAAAAGGCTATTTCCACCCATCATATTTTTAAGAAAGTGGGTGTCAGTTTAGTCATAAGGAAGGCCTCTGGGCTCATGTATTGTGGATTGGGCTTCTATTTGGCCACTTTTAGCCAAGTCACACAGTCAGCAGCTACTTAGACTGTACTGGGAACAAGTTACAGTTAAACGTCACCAAAGTGCTTCTCTCGGCCTGAAAAGGCTATTTTGACCAATGATTTTTTACAGAAAATGGGTGTCAGTTTTGTCATAAGGAAGGCATTTGGGCCCATGTATAGTGTATTGGGATTCTATTTGGGAACTTTTAGCCACAACACACAGTCACCAGCCACTAAGAATGTACTGGGAACAAGTTACAGTTAAACGTCACCAAAGTGCTTCTCTCAGCTTTAAAAGGCTATTTAGACCCATAATATTTTTAAGAAAGTGGGTGTCAGTTTAGTCATAAGGAAGGCCTCTGGGCTCATGTATTGTGGATTGGGCTTCTATTTGGGCACCTTTAGCCAAGTCAAACAGCCACCAACCACTCAGAATGTACTGGGAACAAGTTACAGCCAAATGTCACCAAAGTGCTTCTCTCAGCCTGAAAAGGCTATTTAGATCCATGATATTTATAAGAAAGTGGGTGTCAGTTTAGTCATAAGGAAGGCCTTTGGACTCATGTATTGTGGATTGGGCTTCTATTTGGCCACTTTTAGCCAAGTCACACAGTCAGCAGCCACTTAGACTGTACTGGGAACAAGTTACAGTTAAATGTCACCAAACTGCTTCTCTCAGCCTGAAAAGGCTATTTTGACCAATGATTTTTTACAGAAAATGGGTGTCAGTTTTGTCATAAGGAAGGCATTTGGGCCCATGTGTAGTGTATTGGGATTCTATTTGGGCACTTTTATCCACAACACACAGTCACCAGCCACTAAGAATGTCCTGGGAACAAGTTACAGTTAAACGTCACCAAAGTGCTTCTCTCAGCCTGAAAAGGCTATTTTGACCAATGATTTTTTTTTTTTAAATGGGTGTCAGTTTTGTCATAAGGAAGGCATTTGGGCCCCTATGTAGTGCATTGGGATTCTATTTGGGCACTTTTAGGTACAACACACAGTCAGCAGCCACTCAGACAGTACTGGGAACAAGTTAAAGCCAAATGTTACCAAAGTGCTTGTCTCAGCCTGAAAAGGCTATTTTGACCAATGATTTTTTACAGAAAATGGGTGTCAGTTTTGTCATAAGGAAGGCATTTGGGCCCATGTATAGTGTATTGGGATTCTATTTGGGAACTTTTAGCCACAACACACAGTCACCAGCCACTAAGAATGTACTGGGAACAAGTTACAGTTAAACGTCACCAAAGTGCTTCTCTCAGCCTGAAAAGGCTATTTTGACCAATGATTTTTTACAGAAAATGGGTGTCAGTTTTGTCTTAAGGAAGGCATTTGGGCCCATGTGTAGTGTATTGGGATTCTATTTGGGAACTTTTAGCCACAACACACAGTCACCAGCCACTAAGAATGTCCTGGGAACAAGTTACAGTTAAACGTCACCAAAGTGCTTCTCTCAGCCTGAAAAGGCTATTTTGACCAATGATTTTTTACAGAAAATGGGTGTCAGTTTTGTCTTAAGGAAGGCATTTGGGCCCATGTATAGTGCATTGGGATTCTATTTGGGCACTTTTAGGTACAACACACAGTCAGCAGTCACTCAGAAAGTACTGGGAACAAGTTACAACCAAATGTCACCAAAGTGCTTCTCTCAGCCTTAAAAGGCTATTTTGACCAATGATTTTTTTTAAAGAAAATGAGTGTCCGTTTAGTCATAAGGAAGGCATTTAGGCCCATGTAAAGTGCATTGGGATTCTATTTGGGCACTTTTAGTCAAGTCACACAGCCAGCAGCCACTCAGAATGTACTGGGAGCAAGTTACAGCCAAATGTCACCAAAGTGCTTGTCTCAGCCTGAAAAGGCTATTTAGACCCATGATATTTTTAAGAAAATGGGTGCCAGTTTTGTCACAAGGAAGGCATTTAGGCCCATGTATAGTGCATTGGGATTCTATTTGGGCACAACACACAGTCACCAGCCACTAAGAATGTCCTGGAAACAAGTTACAGTTAAACGTCACGAAAGTGCTTCTCTCAGCCTGAAAAGGTTATTTTGACCAATGATTTTTTTTTTAAATGGGTGTCAGTTTTGTCATAAGGAAGGCATTTGGGCCCATATATAGTGCATTGGGATTCTATTTGGGCACTTTTAGGTACAACACACAGTCAGCAGCCACTCAGAAAGCACTGGGAACAAGTTACAGCCAAATGTCACCAAAGTGCTTCTCTCAGCCTGAAAAGGCTATTTTGACCAATGATTTTTTAAAGAAAATGAGTGTCAGTTTAGTCATAAGGAAGGCATTTAGGCCCATGTATAGTGCATTAGGATTCTACTTGGGCACTTTTAGTCAAGTCACACAGCCAGCAGCCACTCGGAATGTACTGGGAGCAAGTTACAGCCAAATGTCACCAAAGTGCTTGTCTCAGCCTGAAAAGGCTATTTAGACCCATGATATTTTTAAGAAAATGGGTGTCAGTTTTGTCATAAGGAAGGCATTTAGGCCCATGTATAGTGCATTGGGATTCTATTTGGGCACTTTTATCCACAACACACAGTCACCAGCCACTAAGAATGTCCTGGGAACAAGTTACAGTTAAACGTCACCAAAGTGCTTCTCTCAGCCTGAAAAGGCTATTTTGACCAATGATTTTTTTTTTAAAAATGGGTGTCAGTTTTGTCATAAGGAAGGCATTTGGGCCCCTATATAGTGCATTGGGATTCTATTTGGGCACTTTTAGGTACAACACACAGTCAGCAGCCACTCAGACAGTACTGGGAACAAGTTACAGCCAAATGTTACCAAAGTGCTTGTCTCAGCCTGAAAAGGCTATTTTGACCAATGATTTTTTACAGAAAATGGGTGTCAGTTTTGTCATAAGGAAGGCATTTTGGCCCATGTGTAGTGTATTGGGATTCTATTTGGGAACTTTTAGCCACAACACACAGTCACCAGCCACTAAGAATGTCCTGGGAACAAGTTACAGTTAAACGTCACCAAAGTGCTTCTCTCAGCCTGAAAAGGCTATTTTGACCAATGATTTTTTTTAAAAAAAATGGGTGTCAGTTTTGTCATAAGGAAGGCATTTGGGCCCATGTAAAGTGCATTGGGATTCTATTTGGGCACTTTTAGTCAAGTCACACAGCCAGCAGCCACTCAGAATGTACTGGGAGCAAGTTACAGCCAAATGTCACCAAAGTGCTTGTCTCAGCCTGAAAAGGCTATTTAGACCCATGATATTTTTAAGAAAATGGGTGCCAGTTTTGTCATAAGGAAGGCATTTGGGCCCATATATAGTGCATTGGGATTCTATTTGGGCACTTTTAGGCATAACACACAGTCACCAGCCACTAAGAATGTACTGGGAACAAGTTACAGTTAAACGTCACCAAAGTGCTTCTCTCAGCCTGAAAAGGCTATTTCGACCCATCATATTTTTAAGAAAGTGGGTGTCAGTTTAGTCATAAGGAAGGCCTCTGGGCTCATGTATTGTGGATTGGGCTTCTATTTGGCCACTTTTAGCCAAGTCACACAGTCAGCAGCTACTTAGACTGTACTGGGAACAAGTTACAGTTAAACGTCACCAAAGTGCTTCTCTCGGCCTGAAAAGGCTATTTTGACCAATGATTTTTTACAGAAAATGGGTGTCAGTTTTGTCATAAGGAAGGCATTTGGGCCCATGTATAGTGTATTGGGATTCTATTTGGGAACTTTTAGCCACAACACACAGTCACCAGCCACTAAGAATGTACTGGGAACAAGTTACAGTTAAACGTCACCAAAGTGCTTCTCTCAGCCTGAAAAGGCTATTTAGACCCATAATATTTTTAAGAAAGTGGGTGTCAGTTTAGTCATAAGGAAGGCCTCTGGGCTCATGTATTGTGGATTGGGCTTCTATTTGGGCACCTTTAGCCAAGTCAAACAGCCACCAACCACTCAGAATGTACTGGGAACAAGTTACAGCCAAATGTCACCAAAGTGCTTCTCTCAGCCTGAAAAGGCTATTTAGATCCATGATATTTTTAAGAAAGTGGGTGTCAGTTTAGTCATAAGGAAGGCCTTTGGGCTCAAGTATTGTGGATTGGGCTTCTATTTGGCCACTTTTAGCCAAGTCACACAGTCAGCAGCCACTTAGACTGTACTGGGAACAAGTTACAGTTAAATGTCACCAAAGTGCTTCTCTCAGCCTGAAAAGGCTATTTTGACCAATGATTTTTTTTAAGAAAATGGGTGCCAGTTTTGTCATAAGGAAGGCATTTGGGCCCATATATAGTGCATTGGGATTCTATTTGGGCACTTTTAGGCACAACACACAGTCACCAGCCACTAAGAATGTACTGGGAACAAGTTACAGTTAAACGTCACCAAAGTGCTTCTCTCAGCCTGAAAAGGCTATTTCGACCCATCATATTTTTAAGAAAGTGGGTGTCAGTTTAGTCATAAGGAAGGCCTCTGGGCTCATGTATTGTGGATTGGGCTTCTATTTGGCCACTTTTAGCCAAGTCACACAGGCAGCAGCTACTTAGACTGTACTGGGAACAAGTTACAGTTAAACGTCACCAAAGTGCTTCTCTCGGCCTGAAAAGGCTATTTTGACCAATGATTTTTTACAGAAAATGGGTGTCGGTTTTGTCATAAGGAAGGCATTTGGGCCCATGTATAGTGTATTGGGATTCTATTTGGGAACTTTTAGCCACAACGCACAGTCACCAGCCACTAAGAATGTACTGGGAACAAGTTACAGTTAAACGTCACCAAAGTGCTTCTCTCAGCCTGAAAAGGCTATTTCGACCCATCATATTTTTAAGAAAGTGGGTGTCAGTTTAGTCATAAGGAAGGCCTCTGGGCTCATGTATTGTGGATTGGGCTTCTATTTGGCCACTTTTAGCCAAGTCACACAGTCAGCAGCTACTTAGACTGTACTGGGAACAAGTTACAGTTAAACGTCACCAAAGTGCTTCTCTCGGCCTGAAAAGGCTATTTTGACCAATGATTTTTTACAGAAAATGGGTGTCAGTTTTGTCATAAGGAAGGCATTTGGGCCCATGTATAGTGTATTGGGATTCTATTTGGGAACTTTTAGCCACAACACACAGTCACCAGCCACTAAGAATGTACTGGGAACAAGTTACAGTTAAACGTCACCAAAGTGCTTTTCTCAGCCTGAAAAGGCTATTTAGACCCATAATATTTTTAAGAAAGTGGGTGTCAGTTTAGTCATAAGGAAGGCCTCTGGGCTCATGTATTGTGGATTGGGCTTCTATTTGGGCACCTTTAGCCAAGTCAAACAGCCACCAACCACTCAGAATGTACTGGGAACAAGTTATAGCCAAATGTCACCAAAGTGCTTCTCTCAGCCTGAAAAGGCTATTTTGACCAATGATTTTTTTTAAGAAAATGGGTGTCAGTTTTGGCATAAGGAAGACATTTAGGACCATGTATAGTGCATTGGGATTCTATTTGGGCACTTTTAGGTACAACACACAGTCACCAGCCACTCAGAATGTACAGGGAACAAGTTACAGCCAAATGTCACCAAAGTGCTTCTCTCAGCCTGAAAAGGCTATTTAGACCCATGATATTTTTAAGAAAGTGGGTGTCAGTTTAGTCATAAGGAAGGCCTTTGGACTCATGTATTGTGGATTGGGCTTCTATTTGGCCACTTTTAGCCAAGTCACACAGTCAGCAGCCACTTAAACTGTACTGGGAACAAGTTATAGTTAAATGTCACCAAAGTGCTTCTCTCAGCCTGAAAAGGCTATTTTGACCAATGATTTTTTTAAGAAAATGGGTGTCAGTTTTGTCATAAGGAAGACATTTAGGACCATGTATAGTGCATTGGGATTCTATTTGGGCACTTTTAGGTACAACACACCAGCCACTCAGAATGTACTGGGAACAAGTTACAGCCAAATGTCACCAAAGTGCTTCTCTCAGCCTGAAAAGGCTATTTAGACCCATGATATTTTTAAGAAAGTGGGTGTCAGTTTTGGCATAAGGAAGACATTTAGGACCATGTATAGTGCATTGGGATTCTATTTGGGCACTCTTGGCCACAACACACAGTCAGCAGCCACTCAGGATGTACTGGGAACAAGCTACAGTTAAACGTCACCAAAGTGCTTCTCTCAGCCTGAAAAGGCTATTTTGACAAATGATTTTTTTAAGAAAATGAGTGTCAGTTTTGTCATAAGGAAGGCATTTGGGCCCATGTATAGTGCATTGGGATTCTATTTGGGCACTTTTAGGTACAACACACAGTCAGCAGCCACTCAGAAAGCACTGGGAACAAGTTACAGCCAAATGTCACCAAAGTGCTTCTCTCAGCCTGAAAAGGCTATTTTGACCAATGATTTTTTAAAGAAAATGAGTGTCAGTTTAGTCATAAGGAAGGCATTTAGGCCCATGTATAGTGCATTAGGATTCTACTTGGGCACTTTTAGTCAAGTCACACAGCCAGCAGCCACTCGGAATGTACTGGGAGCAAGTTACAGCCAAATGTCACCAAAGTGCTTGTCTCAGCCTGAAAAGGCTATTTAGACCCATGATATTTTTAAGAAAATGGGTGTCAGTTTTGTCATAAGGAAGGCATTTAGGCCCATGTATAGTGCTTTGGGATTCTATTTGGGCACTTTTATCCACAACACACAGTCACCAGCCACTAAGAATGTCCTGGGAACAAGTTACAGTTAAACATCACCAAAGTGCTTCTCTCAGCCTGAAAAGGCTATTTTGACCAATGATTTTTTTTTTAAAAATGGGTGTCAGTTTTGTCATAAGGAAGGCATTTGGGCCCCTATATAGTGCATTGGGATTCTATTTGGGCACTTTTAGGTACAACACACAGTCAGCAGCCACTCAGACAGTACTGGGAACAAGTTACAGCCAAATATCACCAAAGTGCTTGTCTCAGCCTGAAAAGGCTATTTTGACCAATGATTTTTTACAGAAAATGGGTGTCAGTTTTGTCATAAGGAAGGCCTCTGGGCTCATGTATTGTGGATTGGGCTTCTATTTGGGCACCTTTAGCCAAGTCAAACAGCCACCAACCACTCAGAATGTACTGGGAACAAGTTACAGCCAAATGTCACCAAAGTGCTTCTCTCAGCCTGAAAAGGCTCTTTAGATCCATGATATTTTTAAGAAAGTGGGTGTCAGTTTAGTCATAAGGAAGGCCTTTGGGCTCATGTATTGTGGATTGGGCTTCTATTTGGCCACTTTTAGCCAAGTCACACAGTCAGCAGCCACTTAGACTGTACTGGGAACAAGTTACAGTTAAATGTCACCAAAGTGCTTCTCTCAGCCTGAAAAGGCTATTTTGACCAATGATTTTTTTTAAGAAAATGGGTGCCAGTTTTGTCATAAGGAAGGCATTTGGGCCCATATATAGTGCATTGGGATTCTATTTGGGCACTTTTAGGCACAACACACAGTCACCAGCCACTAAGAATGTACTGGGAACAAGTTACAGTTAAACGTCACCAAAGTGCTTCTCTCAGCCTGAAAAGGCTATTTCCACCCATCATATTTTTAAGAAAGTGGGTGTCAGTTTAGTCATAAGGAAGGTCTCTGGGCTCATGTATTGTGGATTGGGCTTCTATTTGGCCACTTTTAGCCAAGTCACACAGTCAGCAGCTACTTAGACTGTACTGGGAACAAGTTACAGTTAAACGTCACCAAAGTGCTTCTCTCGGCCTGAAAAGGCTATTTTGACCAATGATTTTTTACAGAAAATGGGTGTCAGTTTTGTCATAAGGAAGGCATTTGGGCCCATGTATAGTGTATTGGGATTCTATTTGGGAACTTTTAGCCACAACACACAGTCACCAGCCACTAAGAATGTACTGGGAACAAGTTACAGTTAAACGTCACCAAAGTGCTTCTCTCAGCTTTAAAAGGCTATTTAGACCCATAATATTTTTAAGAAAGTGGGTGTCAGTTTAGTCATAAGGAAGGCCTCTGGGCTCATGTATTGTGGATTGGGCTTCTATTTGGGCACCTTTATCCAAGTCAAACAGCCACCAACCACTCAGAATGTACTGGGAACAAGTTACAGCCAAATGTCACCAAAGTGCTTCTCTCAGCCTGAAAAGGCTATTTAGATCCATGATATTTATAAGAAAGTGGGTGTCAGTTTAGTCATAAGGAAGGCCTTTGGACTCATGTATTGTGGATTGGGCTTCTATTTGGCCACTTTTAGCCAAGTCACACAGTCAGCAGCCACTTAGACTGTACCGGGAACAAGTTACAGTTAAATGTCACCAAACTGCTTCTCTCAGCCTGAAAAGGCTATTTTGACCAATGATTTTTTTTAAGAAAATGGGTGCCAGTTTTGTCATAAGGAAGGCATTTGGGCCCATATATAGTGCATTGGGATTCTATTTGGGCACTTTTAGGCACAACACACAGTCACCAGCCACTAAGAATGTACTGGGAACAAGTTACAGTTAAACGTCACCAAAGTGCTTCTCTCAGCCTGAAAAGGCTATTTCGACCCATCATATTTTTAAGAAAGTGGGTGTCAGTTTAGTCATAAGGAAGGCCTCTGGGCTCATGTATTGTGGATTGGGCTTCTATTTGGCCACTTTTAGCCAAGTCACACAGTCAGCAGCTACTTAGACTGTACTGGGAACAAGTTACAGTTAAACGTCACCAAAGTGCTTCTCTCGGCCTGAAAAGGCTATTTTGACCAATGATTTTTTACAGAAAATGGGTGTCAGTTTTGTCATAAGGAAGGCATTTGGGCCCATGTATAGTGTATTGGGATTCTATTTGGGAACTTTTAGCCACAACACACAGTCACCAGCCACAAAGAATGTACTGGGAACAAGTTACAGTTAAACGTCACCAAAGTGCTTCTCTCAGCCTGAAAAGGCTATTTCGACCCATCATATTTTTAAGAAAGTGGGTGTCAGTTTAGTCATAAGGAAGGCCTCTGGGCTCATGTATTGTGGATTGGGCTTCTATTTGGCCACTTTTAGCCAAGTCACACAGTCAGCAGCTACTTAGACTGTACTGGGAACAAGTTACAGTTAAACGTCACCAAAGTGCTTCTCTCGGCCTGAAAAGGCTATTTTGACCAATGATTTTTTACAGAAAATGGGTGTCAGTTTTGTCATAAGGAAGGCATTTGGGCCCATGTATAGTGTATTGGGATTCTATTTGGGAACTTTTAGCCACAACACACAGTCACCAGCCACTAAGAATGTACTGGGAACAAGTTACAGTTAAACGTCACCAAAGTGCTTCTCTCAGCCTGAAAAGGCTATTTAGACCCATAATATTTTTAAGAAAGTGGGTGTCAGTTTAGTCATAAGGAAGGCCTCTGGGCTCATGTATTGTGGATTGGGCTTCTATTTGGGCACCTTTAGCCAAGTCAAACAGCCACCAACCACTCAGAATGTACAGGGAACAAGTTACAGCCAAATGTCACCAAAGTGCTTCTCTCAGCCTGAAAAGGCTATTTAGATCCATGATATTTTTAAGAAAGTGGGTGTCAGTTTAGTCATAAGGAAGGCCTTTGGGCTCAAGTATTGTGGATTGGGCTTCTATTTGGCCACTTTTAGCCAAGTCACACAGTCAGCAGCCACTTAGACTGTACTGGGAACAAGTTACAGTTAAATGTCACCAAAGTGCTTCTCTCAGCCTGAAAAGGCTATTTTGACCAATGATTTTTTTTAAGAAAATGGGTGCCAGTTTTGTCATAAGGAAGGCATTTGGGCCCATATATAGTGCATTGGGATTCTATTTGGGCACTTTTAGGCACAACACACAGTCACCAGCCACTAAGAATGTACTGGGAACAAGTTACAGTTAAACGTCACCAAAGTGCTTCTCTCAGCCTGAAAAGGCTATTTCGACCCATCATATTTTTAAGAAAGTGGGTGTCAGTTTAGTCATAAGGAAGGCCTCTGGGCTCATGTATTGTGGATTGGGCTTCTATTTGGCCACTTTTAGCCAAGTCACACAGTCAGCAGCTACTTAGACTGTACTGGGAACAAGTTACAGTTAAACGTCACCAAAGTGCTTCTCTCGGCCTGAAAAGGCTATTTTGACCAATGATTTTTTACAGAAAATGGGTGTCGGTTTTGTCATAAGGAAGGCATTTGGGCCCATGTATAGTGTATTGGGATTCTATTTGGGAACTTTTAGCCACAACGCACAGTCACCAGCCACTAAGAATGTACTGGGAACAAGTTACAGTTAAACGTCACCAAAGTGCTTCTCTCAGCCTGAAAAGGCTATTTCGACCCATCATATTTTTAAGAAAGTGGGTGTCAGTTTAGTCATAAGGAAGGCCTCTGGGCTCATGTATTGTGGATTGGGCTTCTATTTTGCCACTTTTAGCCAAGTCACACAGTCAGCAGCTACTTTGCCACTTTTGGGAACAAGTTACAGTTAAACGTCACCAAAGTGCTTCTCTCGGCCTGAAAAGGCTATTTTGACCAATGATTTTTTACAGAAAATGGGTGTCAGTTTTGTCATAAGGAAGGCATTTGGGCCCATGTATAGTGTATTGGGATTCTATTTGGGCACTTTTAGGCACAACACACAGTCACCAGCCACTAAGAATGTACTGGGAACAAGTTACAGTTAAACGTCACCAAAGTGCTTCTCTCAGCCTGAAAAGGCTATTTCGACCCATCATATTTTTAAGAAAGTGGGTGTCAGTTTAGTCATAAGGAAGGCCTCTGGGCTCATGTATTGTGGATTGGGCTTCTATTTGGCCACTTTTAGCCAAGTCACACAGTCAGCAGCTACTTAGACTGTACTGGGAACAAGTTACAGTTAAACGTCACCAAAGTGCTTCTCTCGGCCTGAAAAGGCTATTTTGACCAATGATTTTTTACAGAAAATGGGTGTCGGTTTTGTCATAAGGAAGGCATTTGGGCCCATGTATAGTGCATTGGGATTCTATTTGGGAACTTTTAGCCACAACGCACAGTCACCAGCCACTAAGAATGTACTGGGAACAAGTTACAGTTAAACGTCACCAAAGTGCTTCTCTCAGCCTGAAAAGGCTATTTCGACCCATCATATTTTTAAGAAAGTGGGTGTCAGTTTAGTCATAAGGAAGGCCTCTGGGCTCATGTATTGTGGATTGGGCTTCTATTTGGCCACTTTTAGCCAAGTCACACAGTCAGCAGCTACTTAGACTGTACTGGGAACAAGTTACAGTTAAACGTCACCAAAGTGCTTCTCTCGGCCTGAAAAGGCTATTTTGACCAATGATTTTTTACAGAAAATGGGTGTCGGTTTTGTCATAAGGAAGGCATTTGGGCCCATGTATAGTGCATTGGGATTCTATTTGGGAACTTTTAGCCACAACGCACAGTCACCAGCCACTAAGAATGTACTGGGAACAAGTTACAGTTAAACGTCACCAAAGTGCTTCTCTCAGCCTGAAAAGGCTATTTCGACCCATCATATTTTTAAGAAAGTGGGTGTCAGTTTAGTCATAAGGAAGGCCTCTGGGCTCATGTATTGTGGATTGGGCTTCTATTTTGCCACTTTTAGCCAAGTCACACAGTCAGCAGCTACTTAGACTGTACTGGGAACAAGTTACAGTTAAACGTCACCAAAGTGCTTCTCTCGGCCTGAAAAGGCTATTTTGACCAATGATTTTTTACAGAAAATGGGTGTCAGTTTTGTCATAAGGAAGGCATTTGGGCCCATGTATAGTGTATTGGGATTCTATTTGGGAACTTTTAGCCACAACACACAGTCACCAGCCACTAAGAATGTACTGGGAACAAGTTACAGTTAAACGTCACCAAAGTGCTTTTCTCAGCCTGAAAAGGCTATTTAGACCCATAATATTTTTAAGAAAGTGGGTGTCAGTTTAGTCATAAGGAAGGCCTCTGGGCTCATGTATTGTGGATTGGGCTTCTATTTGGGCACCTTTAGCCAAGTCAAACAGCCACCAACCACTCAGAATGTACTGGGAACAAGTTATAGCCAAATGTCACCAAAGTGCTTCTCTCAGCCTGAAAAGGCTATTTTGACCAATGATTTTTTTTAAGAAAATGGGTGTCAGTTTTGGCATAAGGAAGACATTTAGGACCATGTATAGTGCATTGGGATTCTATTTGGGCACTTTTAGGTACAACACACAGTCACCAGCCACTCAGAATGTACAGGGAACAAGTTACAGCCAAATGTCACCAAAGTGCTTCTCTCAGCCTGAAAAGGCTATTTAGACCCATGATATTTTTAAGAAAGTGGGTGTCAGTTTAGTCATAAGGAAGGCCTTTGGACTCATGTATTGTGGATTGGGCTTCTATTTGGCCACTTTTAGCCAAGTCACACAGTCAGCAGCCACTTAAACTGTACTGGGAACAAGTTATAGTTAAATGTCACCAAAGTGCTTCTCTCAGCCTGAAAAGGCTATTTTGACCAATGATTTTTTTAAGAAAATGGGTGTCAGTTTTGTCATAAGGAAGACATTTAGGACCATGTATAGTGCATTGGGATTCTATTTGGGCACTTTTAGGTACAACACACCAGCCACTCAGAATGTACTGGGAACAAGTTACAGCCAAATGTCACCAAAGTGCTTCTCTCAGCCTGAAAAGGCTATTTAGACCCATGATATTTTTAAGATAGTGGGTGTCAGTTTTGGCATAAGGAAGACATTTAGGACCATGTATAGTGCATTGGGATTCTATTTGGGCACTCTTAGCCACAACACACAGTCAGCAGCCACTCAGGATGTACTGGGAACAAGCTACAGTTAAACGTCACCAAAGTGCTTCTCTCAGCCTGAAATGGCTATTTTGACAAATGATTTTTTTAAGAAAATGAGTGTCAGTTTTGTCATAAGGAAGGCATTTGGGCCCATGTATAGTGCATTGGGATTCTATTTGGGCACTTTTAGGTACAACACACAGTCAGCAGCCACTCAGAAAGCACTGGGAACAAGTTACAGCCAAATGTCACCAAAGTGCTTCTCTCAGCCTGAAAAGGCTATTTTGACCAATGATTTTTTAAAGAAAATGAGTGTCAGTTTAGTCATAAGGAAGGCATTTAGGCCCATGTATAGTGCATTAGGATTCTACTTGGGCACTTTTAGTCAAGTCACACAGCCAGCAGCCACTCGGAATGTACTGGGAGCAAGTTACAGCCAAATGTCACCAAAGTGCTTGTCTCAGCCTGAAAAGGCTATTTAGACCCATGATATTTTTAAGAAAATGGGTGTCAGTTTTGTCATAAGGAAGGCATTTAGGCCCATGTATAGTGCTTTGGGATTCTATTTGGGCACTTTTATCCACAACACACAGTCACCAGCCACTAAGAATGTCCTGGGAACAAGTTACAGTTAAACATCACCAAAGTGCTTCTCTCAGCCTGAAAAGGCTATTTTGACCAATGATTTTTTTTTTAAAAATGGGTGTCAGTTTTGTCATAAGGAAGGCATTTGGGCCCCTATATAGTGCATTGGGATTCTATTTGGGCACTTTTAGGTACAACACACAGTCAGCAGCCACTCAGACAGTACTGGGAACAAGTTACAGCCAAATATCACCAAAGTGCTTGTCTCAGCCTGAAAAGGCTATTTTGACCAATGATTTTTTACAGAAAATGGGTGTCAGTTTTGTCATAAGGAAGGCCTCTGGGCTCATGTATTGTGGATTGGGCTTCTATTTGGGCACCTTTAGCCAAGTCAAACAGCCACCAACCACTCAGAATGTACTGGGAACAAGTTACAGCCAAATGTCACCAAAGTGCTTCTCTCAGCCTGAAAAGGCTATTTAGATCCATGATATTTTTAAGAAAGTGGGTGTCAGTTTAGTCATAAGGAAGGCCTTTGGGCTCATGTATTGTGGATTGGGCTTCTATTTGGCCACTTTTAGCCAAGTCACACAGTCAGCAGCCACTTAGACTGTACTGGGAACAAGTTACAGTTAAATGTCACCAAAGTGCTTCTCTCAGCCTGAAAAGGCTATTTTGACCAATGATTTTTTTTAAGAAAATGGGTGCCAGTTTTGTCATAAGGAAGGCATTTGGGCCCATATATAGTGCATTGGGATTCTATTTGGGCACTTTTAGGCACAACACACAGTCACCAGCCACTAAGAATGTACTGGGAACAAGTTACAGTTAAACGTCACCAAAGTGCTTCTCTCAGCCTGAAAAGGCTATTTCCACCCATCATATTTTTAAGAAAGTGGGTGTCAGTTTAGTCATAAGGAAGGCCTCTGGGCTCATGTATTGTGGATTGGGCTTCTATTTGGCCACTTTTAGCCAAGTCACACAGTCAGCAGCTACTTAGACTGTACTGGGAACAAGTTACAGTTAAACGTCACCAAAGTGCTTCTCTCGGCCTGAAAAGGCTATTTTGACCAATGATTTTTTACAGAAAATGGGTGTCAGTTTTGTCATAAGGAAGGCATTTGGGCCCATGTATAGTGTATTGGGATTCTATTTGGGAACTTTTAGCCACAACACACAGTCACCAGCCACTAAGAATGTACTGGGAACAAGTTACAGTTAAACGTCACCAAAGTGCTTCTCTCAGCTTTAAAAGGCTATTTAGACCCATAATATTTTTAAGAAAGTGGGTGTCAGTTTAGTCATAAGGAAGGCCTCTGGGCTCATGTATTGTGGATTGGGCTTCTATTTGGGCACCTTTAGCCAAGTCAAACAGCCACCAACCACTCAGAATGTACTGGGAACAAGTTACAGCCAAATGTCACCAAAGTGCTTCTCTCAGCCTGAAAAGGCTATTTAGATCCATGATATTTATAAGAAAGTGGGTGTCAGTTTAGTCATAAGGAAGGCCTTTGGACTCATGTATTGTGGATTGGGCTTCTATTTGGCCACTTTTAGCCAAGTCACACAGTCAGCAGCCACTTAGACTGTACTGGGAACAAGTTACAGTTAAATGTCACCAAACTGCTTCTCTCAGCCTGAAAAGGCTATTTTGACCAATGATTTTTTACAGAAAATGGGTGTCAGTTTTGTCATAAGGAAGGCATTTGGGCCCATGTGTAGTGTATTGGGATTCTATTTGGGCACTTTTATCCACAACACACAGTCACCAGCCACTAAGAATGTCCTGGGAACAAGTTACAGTTAAACGTCACCAAAGTGCTTCTCTCAGCCTGAAAAGGCTATTTTGACCAATGATTTTTTTTTTAAAAATGGGTGTCAGTTTTGTCATAAGGAAGGCATTTGGGCCCCTATGTAGTGCATTGGGATTCTATTTGGGCACTTTTAGGTACAACACACAGTCAGCAGCCACTCAGACAGTACTGGGAACAAGTTACAGCCAAATGTTACCAAAGTGCTTGTCTCAGCCTGAAAAGGCTATTTTGACCAATGATTTTTTACAGAAAATGGGTGTCAGTTTTGTCATAAGGAAGGCATTTGGGCCCATGTATAGTGTATTGGGATTCTATTTGGGAACTTTTAGCCACAACACACAGTCACCAGCCACTAAGAATGTACTGGGAACAAGTTACAGTTAAACGTCACCAAAGTGCTTCTCTCAGCCTGAAAAGGCTATTTTGACCAATGATTTTTTACAGAAAATGGGTGTCAGTTTTGTCTTAAGGAAGGCATTTGGGCCCATGTGTAGTGTATTGGGATTCTATTTGGGAACTTTTAGCCACAACACACAGTCACCAGCCACTAAGAATGTCCTGGGAACAAGTTACAGTTAAACGTCACCAAAGTGCTTCTCTCAGCCTGAAAAGGCTATTTTGACCAATGATTTTTTACAGAAAATGGGTGTCAGTTTTGTCTTAAGGAAGGCATTTGGGCCCATGTATAGTGCATTGGGATTCTATTTGGGCACTTTTAGGTACAACACACAGTCAGCAGTCACTCAGAAAGTACTGGGAACAAGTTACAACCAAATGTCACCAAAGTGCTTCTCTCAGCCTTAAAAGGCTATTTTGACCAATGATTTTTTTTAAAGAAAATGAGTGTCAGTTTAGTCATAAGGAAGGCATTTAGGCCCATGTAAAGTGCATTGGGATTCTATTTGGGCACTTTTAGTCAAGTCACACAGCCAGCAGCCACTCAGAATGTACTGGGAGCAAGTTACAGCCAAATGTCACCAAAGTGCTTGTCTCAGCCTGAAAAGGCTATTTAGACCCATGATATTTTTAAGAAAATGGGTGCCAGTTTTGTCACAAGGAAGGCATTTAGGCCCATGTATAGTGCATTGGGATTCTATTTGGGCACAACACACAGTCACCAGCCACTAAGAATGTCCTGGAAACAAGTTACAGTTAAACGTCACGAAAGTGCTTCTCTCAGCCTGAAAAGGTTATTTTGACCAATGATTTTTTTTTTAAATGGGTGTCAGTTTTGTCATAAGGAAGGCATTTGGGCCCATATATAGTGCATTGGGATTCTATTTGGGCACTTTTAGGTACAACACACAGTCAGCAGCCACTCAGAAAGCACTGGGAACAAGTTACAGCCAAATGTCACCAAAGTGCTTCTCTCAGCCTGAAAAGGCTATTTTGACCAATGATTTTTTAAAGAAAATGAGTGTCAGTTTAGTCATAAGGAAGGCATTTAGGCCCATGTATAGTGCATTAGGATTCTACTTGGGCACTTTTAGTCAAGTCACACAGCCAGCAGCCACTCGGAATGTACTGGGAGCAAGTTACAGCCAAATGTCACCAAAGTGCTTGTCTCAGCCTGAAAAGGCTATTTAGACCCATGATATTTTTAAGAAAATGGGTGTCAGTTTTGTCATAAGGAAGGCATTTAGGCCCATGTATAGTGCATTGGGATTCTATTTGGGCACTTTTATCCACAACACACAGTCACCAGCCACTAAGAATGTCCTGGGAACAAGTTACAGTTAAACGTCACCAAAGTGCTTCTCTCAGCCTGAAAAGGCTATTTTGACCAATGATTTTTTTTTTAAAAATGGGTGTCAGTTTTGTCATAAGGAAGGCATTTGGGCCCCTATATAGTGCATTGGGATTCTATTTGGGCACTTTTAGGTACAACACACAGCCACCAACCACTCAGAATGTACTGGGAACAAGTTACAGCCAAATGTCACCAAAGTGCTTCTCTCAGCCTGAAAAGGCTATTTAGATCCATGATATTTTTAAGAAAGTGGGTGTCAGTTTAGTCATAAGGAAGGCCTTTGGGCTCAAGTATTGTGGATTGGGCTTCTATTTGGCCACTTTTAGCCAAGTCACACAGTCAGCAGCCACTTAGACTGTACTGGGAACAAGTTACAGTTAAATGTCACCAAAGTGCTTCTCTCAGCCTGAAAAGGCTATTTTGACCAATGATTTTTTTTAAGAAAATGGGTGCCAGTTTTGTCATAAGGAAGGCATTTGGGCCCATATATAGTGCATTGGGATTCTATTTGGGCACTTTTAGGCACAACACACAGTCACCAGCCACTAAGAATGTACTGGGAACAAGTTACAGTTAAACGTCACCAAAGTGCTTCTCTCAGCCTGAAAAGGCTATTTCGACCCATCATATTTTTAAGAAAGTGGGTGTCAGTTTAGTCATAAGGAAGGCCTCTGGGCTCATGTATTGTGGATTGGGCTTCTATTTGGCCACTTTTAGCCAAGTCACACAGTCAGCAGCTACTTAGACTGTACTGGGAACAAGTTACAGTTAAACGTCACCAAAGTGCTTCTCTCGGCCTGAAAAGGCTATTTTGACCAATGATTTTTTACAGAAAATGGGTGTCGGTTTTGTCATAAGGAAGGCATTTGGGCCCATGTATAGTGTATTGGGATTCTATTTGGGAACTTTTAGCCACCACGCACAGTCACCAGCCACTAAGAATGTACTGGGAACAAGTTACAGTTAAACGTCACCAAAGTGCTTCTCTCAGCCTGAAAAGGCTATTTCGACCCATCATATTTTTAAGAAAGTGGGTGTCAGTTTAGTCATAAGGAAGGCCTCTGGGTCTAAATAGCCTGAAAAGGCTATTTAGACCCATAATATTTTTAAGAAAGTGGGTGTCAGTTTAGTCATAAGGAAGGCCTCTGGGCTCATGTATTGTGGATTGGGCTTCTATTTGGGCACCTTTAGCCAAGTCAAACAGCCACCAACCACTCAGAATGTACTGGGAACAAGTTATAGCCAAATGTCACCAAAGTGCTTCTCTCAGCCTGAAAAGGCTATTTTGACCAATGATTTTTTTTAAGAAAATGGGTGTCAGTTTTGGCATAAGGAAGACATTTAGGACCATGTATAGTGCATTGGGATTCTATTTGGGCACTTTTAGGTACAACACACAGTCACCAGCCACTCAGAATGTACAGGGAACAAGTTACAGCCAAATGTCACCAAAGTGCTTCTCTCAGCCTGAAAAGGCTATTTAGACCCATGATATTTTTAAGAAAGTGGGTGTCAGTTTAGTCATAAGGAAGGCCTTTGGACTCATGTATTGTGGATTGGGCTTCTATTTGGCCACTTTTAGCCAAGTCACACAGTCAGCAGCCACTTAAACTGTACTGGGAACAAGTTATAGTTAAATGTCACCAAAGTGCTTCTCTCAGCCTGAAAAGGCTATTTTGACCAATGATTTTTTTAAGAAAATGGGTGTCAGTTTTGTCATAAGGAAGACATTTAGGACCATGTATAGTGCATTGGGATTCTATTTGGGCACTTTTAGGTACAACACACCAGCCACTCAGAATGTACTGGGAACAAGTTACAGCCAAATGTCACCAAAGTGCTTCTCTCAGCCTGAAAAGGCTATTTAGACCCATGATATTTTTAAGAAAGTGGGTGTCAGTTTTGGCATAAGGAAGACATTTAGGACCATGTATAGTGCATTGGGATTCTATTTGGGCACTCTTAGCCACAACACACAGTCAGCAGCCACTCAGGATGTACTGGGAACAAGCTACAGTTAAACGTCACCAAAGTGCTTCTCTCAGCCTGAAAAGGCTATTTTGACAAATGATTTTTTTAAGAAAATGAGTGTCAGTTTTGTCATAAGGAAGGCATTTGGGCCCATGTATAGTGCATTGGGATTCTATTTGGGCACTTTTAGGTACAACACACAGTCAGCAGCCACTCAGAAAGCACTGGGAACAAGTTACAGCCAAATGTCACCAAAGTGCTTCTCTCAGCCTGAAAAGGCTATTTTGACCAATGATTTTTTAAAGAAAATGAGTGTCAGTTTAGTCATAAGGAAGGCATTTAGGCCCATGTATAGTGCATTAGGATTCTACTTGGGCACTTTTAGTCAAGTCACACAGCCAGCAGCCACTCGGAATGTACTGGGAGCAAGTTACAGCCAAATGTCACCAAAGTGCTTGTCTCAGCCTGAAAAGGCTATTTAGACCCATGATATTTTTAAGAAAATGGGTGTCAGTTTTGTCATAAGGAAGGCATTTAGGCCCATGTATAGTGCTTTGGGATTCTATTTGGGCACTTTTATCCACAACACACAGTCACCAGCCACTAAGAATGTCCTGGGAACAAGTTACAGTTAAACATCACCAAAGTGCTTCTCTCAGCCTGAAAAGGCTATTTTGACCAATGATTTTTTTTTTAAAAATGGGTGTCAGTTTTGTCATAAGGAAGGCATTTGGGCCCCTATATAGTGCATTGGGATTCTATTTGGGCACTTTTAGGTACAACACACAGTCAGCAGCCACTCAGACAGTACTGGGAACAAGTTACAGCCAAATATCACCAAAGTGCTTGTCTCAGCCTGAAAAGGCTATTTTGACCAATGATTTTTTACAGAAAATGGGTGTCAGTTTTGTCATAAGGAAGGCCTCTGGGCTCATGTATTGTGGATTGGGCTTCTATTTGGGCACCTTTAGCCAAGTCAAACAGCCACCAACCACTCAGAATGTACTGGGAACAAGTTACAGCCAAATGTCACCAAAGTGCTTCTCTCAGCCTGAAAAGGCTATTTAGATCCATGATATTTTTAAGAAAGTGGGTGTCAGTTTAGTCATAAGGAAGGCCTTTGGGCTCATGTATTGTGGATTGGGCTTCTATTTGGCCACTTTTAGCCAAGTCACACAGTCAGCAGCCACTTAGACTGTACTGGGAACAAGTTACAGTTAAATGTCACCAAAGTGCTTCTCTCAGCCTGAAAAGGCTATTTTGACCAATGATTTTTTTTAAGAAAATGGGTGCCAGTTTTGTCATAAGGAAGGCATTTGGGCCCATATATAGTGCATTGGGATTCTATTTGGGCACTTTTAGGCACAACACACAGTCACCAGCCACTAAGAATGTACTGGGAACAAGTTACAGTTAAACGTCACCAAAGTGCTTCTCTCAGCCTGAAAAGGCTATTTCCACCCATCATATTTTTAAGAAAGTGGGTGTCAGTTTAGTCATAAGGAAGGCCTCTGGGCTCATGTATTGTGGATTGGGCTTCTATTTGGCCACTTTTAGCCAAGTCACACAGTCAGCAGCTACTTAGACTGTACTGGGAACAAGTTACAGTTAAACGTCACCAAAGTGCTTCTCTCGGCCTGAAAAGGCTATTTTGACCAATGATTTTTTACAGAAAATGGGTGTCAGTTTTGTCATAAGGAAGGCATTTGGGCCCATGTATAGTGTATTGGGATTCTATTTGGGAACTTTTAGCCACAACACACAGTCACCAGCCACTAAGAATGTACTGGGAACAAGTTACAGTTAAACGTCACCAAAGTGCTTCTCTCAGCTTTAAAAGGCTATTTAGACCCATAATATTTTTAAGAAAGTGGGTGTCAGTTTAGTCATAAGGAAGGCCTCTGGGCTGATGTATTGTGGATTGGGCTTCTATTTGGGCACCTTTAGCCAAGTCAAACAGCCACCAACCACTCAGAATGTACTGGGAACAAGTTACAGCCAAATGTCACCAAAGTGCTTCTCTCAGCCTGAAAAGGCTATTTAGATCCATGATATTTATAAGAAAGTGGGTGTCAGTTTAGTCATAAGGAAGGCCTTTGGACTCATGTATTGTGGATTGGGCTTCTATTTGGCCACTTTTAGCCAAGTCACACAGTCAGCAGCCACTTAGACTGTACTGGGAACAAGTTACAGTTAAATGTCACCAAACTGCTTCTCTCAGCCTGAAAAGGCTATTTTGACCAATGATTTTTTACAGAAAATGGGTGTCAGTTTTGTCATAAGGAAGGCATTTGGGCCCATGTGTAGTGTATTGGGATTCTATTTGGGCACTTTTATCCACAACACACAGTCACCAGCCACTAAGAATGTCCTGGGAACAAGTTACAGTTAAACGTCACCAAAGTGCTTCTCTCAGCCTGAAAAGGCTATTTTGACCAATGATTTTTTTTTTAAAAATGGGTGTCAGTTTTGTCATAAGGAAGGCATTTGGGCCCCTATGTAGTGCATTGGGATTCTATTTGGGCACTTTTAGGTACAACACACAGTCAGCAGCCACTCAGACAGTACTGGGAACAAGTTACAGCCAAATGTTACCAAAGTGCTTGTCTCAGCCTGAAAAGGCTATTTTGACCAATGATTTTTTACAGAAAATGGGTGTCAGTTTTGTCATAAGGAAGGCATTTGGGCCCATGTATAGTGTATTGGGATTCTATTTGGGAACTTTTAGCCACAACACACAGTCACCAGCCACTAAGAATGTACTGGGAACAAGTTACAGTTAAACGTCACCAAAGTGCTTCTCTCAGCCTGAAAAGGCTATTTTGACCAATGATTTTTTACAGAAAATGGGTGTCAGTTTTGTCTTAAGGAAGGCATTTGGGCCCATGTGTAGTGTATTGGGATTCTATTTGGGAACTTTTAGCCACAACACACAGTCACCAGCCACTAAGAATGTCCTGGGAACAAGTTACAGTTAAACGTCACCAAAGTGCTTCTCTCAGCCTGAAAAGGCTATTTTGACCAATGATTTTTTACAGAAAATGGGTGTCAGTTTTGTCTTAAGGAAGGCATTTGGGCCCATGTATAGTGCATTGGGATTCTATTTGGGCACTTTTAGGTACAACACACAGTCAGCAGTCACTCAGAAAGTACTGGGAACAAGTTACAACCAAATGTCACCAAAGTGCTTCTCTCAGCCTTAAAAGGCTATTTTGACCAATGATTTTTTTTAAAGAAAATGAGTGTCAGTTTAGTCATAAGGAAGGCATTTAGGCCCATGTAAAGTGCATTGGGATTCTATTTGGGCACTTTTAGTCAAGTCACACAGCCAGCAGCCACTCAGAATGTACTGGGAGCAAGTTACAGCCAAATGTCACCAAAGTGCTTGTCTCAGCCTGAAAAGGCTATTTAGACCCATGATATTTTTAAGAAAATGGGTGCCAGTTTTGTCACAAGGAAGGCATTTAGGCCCATGTATAGTGCATTGGGATTCTATTTGGGCACAACACACAGTCACCAGCCACTAAGAATGTCCTGGAAACAAGTTACAGTTAAACGTCACGAAAGTGCTTCTCTCAGCCTGAAAAGGTTATTTTGACCAATGATTTTTTTTTTTAAATGGGTGTCAGTTTTGTCATAAGGAAGGCATTTGGGCCCATATATAGTGCATTGGGATTCTATTTGGGCACTTTTAGGTACAACACACAGTCAGCAGCCACTCAGAAAGCACTGGGAACAAGTTACAGCCAAATGTCACCAAAGTGCTTCTCTCAGCCTGAAAAGGCTATTTTGACCAATGATTTTTTAAAGAAAATGAGTGTCAGTTTAGTCATAAGGAAGGCATTTAGGCCCATGTATAGTGCATTAGGATTCTACTTGGGCACTTTTAGTCAAGTCACACAGCCAGCAGCCACTCGGAATGTACTGGGAGCAAGTTACAGCCAAATGTCACCAAAGTGCTTGTCTCAGCCTGAAAAGGCTATTTAGACCCATGATATTTTTAAGAAAATGGGTGTCAGTTTTGTCATAAGGAAGGCATTTAGGCCCATGTATAGTGCATTGGGATTCTATTTGGGCACTTTTATCCACAACACACAGTCACCAGCCACTAAGAATGTCCTGGGAACAAGTTACAGTTAAACGTCACCAAAGTGCTTCTCTCAGCCTGAAAAGGCTATTTTGACCAATGATTTTTTTTTTAAAAATGGGTGTCAGTTTTGTCATAAGGAAGGCATTTGGGCCCCTATATAGTGCATTGGGATTCTATTTGGGCACTTTTAGGTACAACACACAGTCAGCAGCCACTCAGACAGTACTGGGAACAAGTTACAGCCAAATGTTACCAAAGTGCTTGTCTCAGCCTGAAAAGGCTATTTTGACCAATGATTTTTTACAGAAAATGGGTGTCAGTTTTGTCATAAGGAAGGCATTTTGGCCCATGTGTAGTGTATTGGGATTCTATTTGGGAACTTTTAGCCACAACACACAGTCACCAGCCACTAAGAATGTCCTGGGAACAAGTTACAGTTAAACGTCACCAAAGTGCTTCTCTCAGCCTGAAAAGGCTATTTTGACCAATGATTTTTTTTAAAAAAAATGGGTGTCAGTTTTGTCATAAGGAAGGCATTTGGGCCCATGTAAAGTGCATTGGGATTCTATTTGGGCACTTTTAGTCAAGTCACACAGCCAGCAGCCACTCAGAATGTACTGGGAGCAAGTTACAGCCAAATGTCACCAAAGTGCTTGTCTCAGCCTGAAGAGGCTATTTAGACCCATGATATTTTTAAGAAAATGGGTGCCAGTTTTGTCATAAGATAGGCATTTGGGCCCATATATAGTGCATTGGGATTCTATTTGGGCACTTTTAGGCATAACACACAGTCACCAGCCACTAAGAATGTACTGGGAACAAGTTACAGTTAAACGTCACCAAAGTGCTTCTCTCAGCCTGAAAAGGCTATTTCGACCCATCATATTTTTAAGAAAGTGGGTGTCAGTTTAGTCATAAGGAAGGCCTCTGGGCTCATGTATTGTGGATTGGGCTTCTATTTGGCCACTTTTAGCCAAGTCACACAGTCAGCAGCTACTTAGACTGTACTGGGAACAAGTTACAGTTAAACGTCACCAAAGTGCTTCTCTCGGCCTGAAAAGGCTATTTTGACCAATGATTTTTTACAGAAAATGGGTGTCAGTTTTGTCATAAGGAAGGCATTTGGGCCCATGTATAGTGTATTGGGATTCTATTTGGGAACTTTTAGCCACAACACACAGTCACCAGCCACTAAGAATGTACTGGGAACAAGTTACAGTTAAACGTCACCAAAGTGCTTCTCTCAGCCTGAAAAGGCTATTTAGACCCATAATATTTTTAAGAAAGTGGGTGTCAGTTTAGTCATAAGGAAGGCCTCTGGGCTCATGTATTGTGGATTGGGCTTCTATTTGGGCACCTTTAGCCAAGTCAAACAGCCACCAACCACTCAGAATGTACTGGGAACAAGTTACAGCCAAATGTCACCAAAGTGCTTCTCTCAGCCTGAAAAGGCTATTTAGATCCATGATATTTTTAAGAAAGTGGGTGTCAGTTTAGTCATAAGGAAGGCCTTTGGGCTCAAGTATTGTGGATTGGGCTTCTATTTGGCCACTTTTAGCCAAGTCACACAGTCAGCAGCCACTTAGACTGTACTGGGAACAAGTTACAGTTAAATGTCACCAAAGTGCTTCTCTCAGCCTGAAAAGGCTATTTTGACCAATGATTTTTTTTAAGAAAATGGGTGCCAGTTTTGTCATAAGGAAGGCATTTGGGCCCATATATAGTGCATTGGGATTCTATTTGGGCACTTTTAGGCACAACACACAGTCACCAGCCACTAAGAATGTACTGGGAACAAGTTACAGTTAAACGTCACCAAAGTGCTTCTCTCAGCCTGAAAAGGCTATTTCGACCCATCATATTTTTAAGAAAGTGGGTGTCAGTTTAGTCATAAGGAAGGCCTCTGGGCTCATGTATTGTGGATTGGGCTTCTATTTGGCCACTTTTAGCCAAGTCACACAGTCAGCAGCTACTTAGACTGTACTGGGAACAAGTTACAGTTAAACGTCACCAAAGTGCTTCTCTCGGCCTGAAAAGGCTATTTTGACCAATGATTTTTTACAGAAAATGGGTGTCGGTTTTGTCATAAGGAAGGCATTTGGGCCCATGTATAGTGTATTGGGATTCTATTTGGGAACTTTTAGCCACAACGCACAGTCACCAGCCACTAAGAATGTACTGGGAACAAGTTACAGTTAAACGTCACCAAAGTGCTTCTCTCAGCCTGAAAAGGCTATTTCGACCCATCATATTTTTAAGAAAGTGGGTGTCAGTTTAGTCATAAGGAAGGCCTCTGGGCTCATGTATTGTGGATTGGGCTTCTATTTGGCCACTTTTAGCCAAGTCACACAGTCAGCAGCTACTTAGACTGTACTGGGAACAAGTTACAGTTAAACGTCACCAAAGTGCTTCTCTCGGCCTGAAAAGGCTATTTTGACCAATGATTTTTTACAGAAAATGGGTGTCAGTTTTGTCATAAGGAAGGCATTTGGGCCCATGTATAGTGTATTGGGATTCTATTTGGGAACTTTTAGCCACAACACACAGTCACCAGCCACTAAGAATGTACTGGGAACAAGTTACAGTTAAACGTCACCAAAGTGCTTTTCTCAGCCTGAAAAGGCTATTTAGACCCATAATATTTTTAAGAAAGTGGGTGTCAGTTTAGTCATAAGGAAGGCCTCTGGGCTCATGTATTGTGGATTGGGCTTCTATTTGGGCACCTTTAGCCAAGTCAAACAGCCACCAACCACTCAGAATGTACTGGGAACAAGTTATAGCCAAATGTCACCAAAGTGCTTCTCTCAGCCTGAAAAGGCTATTTTGACCAATGATTTTTTTTAAGAAAATGGGTGTCAGTTTTGGCATAAGGAAGACATTTAGGACCATGTATAGTGCATTGGGATTCTATTTGGGCACTTTTAGGTACAACACACAGTCACCAGCCACTCAGAATGTACAGGGAACAAGTTACAGCCAAATGTCACCAAAGTGCTTCTCTCAGCCTGAAAAGGCTATTTAGACCCATGATATTTTTAAGAAAGTGGGTGTCAGTTTAGTCATAAGGAAGGCCTTTGGACTCATGTATTGTGGATTGGGCTTCTATTTGGCCACTTTTAGCCAAGTCACACAGTCAGCAGCCACTTAAACTGTACTGGGAACAAGTTATAGTTAAATGTCACCAAAGTGCTTCTCTCAGCCTGAAAAGGCTATTTTGACCAATGATTTTTTTAAGAAAATGGGTGTCAGTTTTGTCATAAGGAAGACATTTAGGACCATGTATAGTGCATTGGGATTCTATTTGGGCACTTTTAGGTACAACACACCAGCCACTCAGAATGTACTGGGAACAAGTTACAGCCAAATGTCACCAAAGTGCTTCTCTCAGCCTGAAAAGGCTATTTAGACCCATGATATTTTTAAGAAAGTGGGTGTCAGTTTTGGCATAAGGAAGACATTTAGGACCATGTATAGTGCATTGGGATTCTATTTGGGCACTCTTGGCCACAACACACAGTCAGCAGCCACTCAGGATGTACTGGGAACAAGCTACAGTTAAACGTCACCAAAGTGCTTCTCTCAGCCTGAAAAGGCTATTTTGACAAATGATTTTTTTAAGAAAATGAGTGTCAGTTTTGTCATAAGGAAGGCATTTGGGCCCATGTATAGTGCATTGGGATTCTATTTGGGCACTTTTAGGTACAACACACAGTCAGCAGCCACTCAGAAAGCACTGGGAACAAGTTAAAGCCAAATGTCACCAAAGTGCTTCTCTCAGCCTGAAAAGGCTATTTTGACCAATGATTTTTTAAAGAAAATGAGTGTCAGTTTAGTCATAAGGAAGGCATTTAGGCCCATGTATAGTGCATTAGGATTCTACTTGGGCACTTTTAGTCAAGTCACACAGCCAGCAGCCACTCGGAATGTACTGGGAGCAAGTTACAGCCAAATGTCACCAAAGTGCTTGTCTCAGCCTGAAAAGGCTATTTAGACCCATGATATTTTTAAGAAAATGGGTGTCAGTTTTGTCATAAGGAAGGCATTTAGGCCCATGTATAGTGCTTTGGGATTCTATTTGGGCACTTTTATCCACAACACACAGTCACCAGCCACTAAGAATGTCCTGGGAACAAGTTACAGTTAAACATCACCAAAGTGCTTCTCTCAGCCTGAAAAGGCTATTTTGACCAATGATTTTTTTTTTAAAAATGGGTGTCAGTTTTGTCATAAGGAAGGCATTTGGGCCCCTATATAGTGCATTGGGATTCTATTTGGGCACTTTTAGGTACAACACACAGTCAGCAGCCACTCAGACAGTACTGGGAACAAGTTACAGCCAAATATCACCAAAGTGCTTGTCTCAGCCTGAAAAGGCTATTTTGACCAATGATTTTTTACAGAAAATGGGTGTCAGTTTTGTCATAAGGAAGGCCTCTGGGCTCATGTATTGTGGATTGGGCTTCTATTTGGGCACCTTTAGCCAAGTCAAACAGCCACCAACCACTCAGAATGTACTGGGAACAAGTTACAGCCAAATGTCACCAAAGTGCTTCTCTCAGCCTGAAAAGGCTATTTAGATCCATGATATTTTTAAGAAAGTGGGTGTCAGTTTAGTCATAAGGAAGGCCTTTGGGCTCATGTATTGTGGATTGGGCTTCTATTTGGCCACTTTTAGCCAAGTCACACAGTCAGCAGCCACTTAGACTGTACTGGGAACAAGTTACAGTTAAATGTCACCAAAGTGCTTCTCTCAGCCTGAAAAGGCTATTTTGACCAATGATTTTTTTTAAGAAAATGGGTGCCAGTTTTGTCATAAGGAAGGCATTTGGGCCCATATATAGTGCATTGGGATTCTATTTGGGCACTTTTAGGCACAACACACAGTCACCAGCCACTAAGAATGTACTGGGAACAAGTTACAGTTAAACGTCACCAAAGTGCTTCTCTCAGCCTGAAAAGGCTATTTCCACCCATCATATTTTTAAGAAAGTGGGTGTCAGTTTAGTCATAAGGAAGGCCTCTGGGCTCATGTATTGTGGATTGGGCTTCTATTTGGCCACTTTTAGCCAAGTCACACAGTCAGCAGCTACTTAGACTGTACTGGGAACAAGTTACAGTTAAACGTCACCAAAGTGCTTCTCTCGGCCTGAAAAGGCTATTTTGACCAATGATTTTTTACAGAAAATGGGTGTCAGTTTTGTCATAAGGAAGGCATTTGGGCCCATGTATAGTGTATTGGGATTCTATTTGGGAACTTTTAGCCACAACACACAGTCACCAGCCACTAAGAATGTACTGGGAACAAGTTACAGTTAAACGTCACCAAAGTGCTTCTCTCAGCTTTAAAAGGCTATTTAGACCCATAATATTTTTAAGAAAGTGGGTGTCAGTTTAGTCATAAGGAAGGCCTCTGGGCTCATGTATTGTGGATTGGGCTTCTATTTGGGCACCTTTAGCCAAGTCAAACAGCCACCAACCACTCAGAATGTACTGGGAACAAGTTACAGCCAAATGTCACCAAAGTGCTTCTCTCAGCCTGAAAAGGCTATTTAGATCCATGATATTTATAAGAAAGTGGGTGTCAGTTTAGTCATAAGGAAGGCCTTTGGACTCATGTATTGTGGATTGGGCTTCTATTTGGCCACTTTTAGCCAAGTCACACAGTCAGCAGCCACTTAGACTGTACTGGGAACAAGTTACAGTTAAATGTCACCAAACTGCTTCTCTCAGCCTGAAAAGGCTATTTTGACCAATGATTTTTTACAGAAAATGGGTGTCAGTTTTGTCATAAGGAAGGCATTTGGGCCCATGTGTAGTGTATTGGGATTCTATTTGGGCACTTTTATCCACAACACACAGTCACCAGCCACTAAGAATGTCCTGGGAACAAGTTACAGTTAAACGTCACCAAAGTGCTTCTCTCAGCCTGAAAAGGCTATTTTGACCAATGATTTTTTTTTTTTAAATGGGTGTCAGTTTTGTCATAAGGAAGGCATTTGGGCCCCTATGTAGTGCATTGGGATTCTATTTGGGCACTTTTAGGTACAACACACAGTCAGCAGCCACTCAGACAGTACTGGGAACAAGTTACAGCCAAATGTTACCAAAGTGCTTGTCTCAGCCTGAAAAGGCTATTTTGACCAATGATTTTTTACAGAAAATGGGTGTCAGTTTTGTCATAAGGAAGGCATTTGGGCCCATGTATAGTGTATTGGGATTCTATTTGGGAACTTTTAGCCACAACACACAGTCACCAGCCACTAAGAATGTACTGGGAACAAGTTACAGTTAAACGTCACCAAAGTGCTTCTCTCAGCCTGAAAAGGCTATTTTGACCAATGACTTTTTACAGAAAATGGGTGTCAGTTTTGTCTTAAGGAAGGCATTTGGGCCCATGTGTAGTGTATTGGGATTCTATTTGGGAACTTTTAGCCACAACACACAGTCACCAGCCACTAAGAATGTCCTGGGAACAAGTTACAGTTAAACGTCACCAAAGTGCTTCTCTCAGCCTGAAAAGGCTATTTTGACCAATGATTTTTTACAGAAAATGGGTGTCAGTTTAGTCATAAGGAAGGCATTTAGGCCCATGTAAAGTGCATTGGGATTCTATTTGGGCACTTTTAGTCAAGTCACACAGCCAGCAGCCACTCAGAATGTACTGGGAGCAAGTTACAGCCAAATGTCACCAAAGTGCTTGTCTCAGCCTGAAAAGGCTATTTAGACCCATGATATTTTTAAGAAAATGGGTGCCAGTTTTGTCACAAGGAAGGCATTTAGGCCCATGTATAGTGCATTGGGATTCTATTTGGGCACAACACACAGTCACCAGCCACTAAGAATGTCCTGGAAACAAGTTACAGTTAAACGTCACGAAAGTGCTTCTCTCAGCCTGAAAAGGTTATTTTGACCAATGATTTTTTTTTTAAATGGGTGTCAGTTTTGTCATAAGGAAGGCATTTGGGCCCATATATAGTGCATTGGGATTCTATTTGGGCACTTTTAGGTACAACACACAGTCAGCAGCCACTCAGAAAGCATTGGGAACAAGTTACAGCCAAATGTCACCAAAGTGCTTCTCTCAGCCTTAAAAGGCTATTTTGACCAATGATTTTTTTTAAAGAAAATGAGTGTCAGTTTAGTCATAAGGAAGGCATTTAGGCCCATGTAAAGTGCATTGGGATTCTATTTGGGCACTTTTAGTCAAGTCACACAGCCAGCAGCCACTCAGAATGTACTGGGAGCAAGTTACAGCCAAATGTCACCAAAGTGCTTGTCTCAGCCTGAAAAGGCTATTTAGACCCATGATATTTTTAAGAAAATGGGTGTCAGTTTTGTCATAAGGAAGGCATTTAGGCCCATGTATAGTGCATTGGGATTCTATTTGGGCACTTTTATCCACAACACACAGTCACCAGCCACTAAGAATGTCCTGGGAACAAGTTACAGTTAAACGTCACCAAAGTGCTTCTCTCAGCCTGAAAAGGCTATTTTGACCAATGATTTTTTTTTAAAAAATGGGTGTCAGTTTTGTCATAAGGAAGGCATTTGGGCCCCTATATAGTGCATTGGGATTCTATTTGGGCACTTTTAGGTACAACACACAGTCAGCAGCCACTCAGACAGTACTGGGAACAAGTTACAGCCAAATGTTACCAAAGTGCTTGTCTCAGCCTGAAAAGGCTATTTTGACCAATGATTTTTTACAGAAAATGGGTGTCAGTTTTGTCATAAGGAAGGCATTTTGGCCCATGTGTAGTGTATTGGGATTCTATTTGGGAACTTTTAGCCACAACACACAGTCACCAGCCACTAAGAATGTCCTGGGAACAAGTTACAGTTAAACGTCACCAAAGTGCTTCTCTCAGCCTGAAAAGGCTATTTTGACCAATGATTTTTTTTAAAAAAAAATGGGTGTCAGTTTTGTCATAAGGAAGGCATTTGGGCCCATGTAAAGTGCATTGGGATTCTATTTGGGCACTTTTAGTCAAGTCACACAGCCAGCAGCCACTCAGAATGTACTGGGAGCAAGTTACAGCCAAATGTCACCAAAGTGCTTGTCTCAGCCTGAAAAGGCTATTTAGACCCATGATATTTTTAAGAAAATGGGTGCCAGTTTTGTCATAAGGAAGGCATTTGGGCCCATATATAGATATATAGTGCATTGGGATTCTATTTGGGCACTTTTAGGCATAACACACAGTCACCAGCCACTAAGAATGTACTGGGAACAAGTTACAGTTAAACGTCACCAAAGTGCTTCTCTCTGCCTGAAAAGGCTATTTCGACCCATCATATTTTTAAGAAAGTGGGTGTCAGTTTAGTCATAAGGAAGGCCTCTGGGCTCATGTATTGTGGATTGGGCTTCTATTTGGCCACTTTTAGCCAAGTCACACAGTCAGCAGCTACTTAGACTGTACTGGGAACAAGTTACAGTTAAACGTCACCAAAGTGCTTCTCTCGGCCTGAAAAGGCTATTTTGACCAATGATTTTTTACAGAAAATGGGTGTCAGTTTTGTCATAAGGAAGGCATTTGGGCCCATGTATAGTGTATTGGGATTCTATTTGGGAACTTTTAGCCACAACACACAGTCACCAGCCACTAAGAATGTACTGGGAACAAGTTACAGTTAAACGTCACCAAAGTGCTTCTCTCAGCCTGAAAAGGCTATTTAGACCCATAATATTTTTAAGAAAGTGGGTGTCAGTTTAGTCATAAGGAAGGCCTCTGGGCTCATGTATTGTGGATTGGGCTTCTATTTGGGCACCTTTAGCCAAGTCAAACAGCCACCAACCACTCAGAATGTACTGGGAACAAGTTACAGCCAAATGTCACCAAAGTGCTTCTCTCAGCCTGAAAAGGCTATTTAGATCCATGATATTTTTAAGAAAGTGGGTGTCAGTTTAGTCATAAGGAAGGCCTTTGGGCTCAAGTATTGTGGATTGGGCTTCTATTTGGCCACTTTTAGCCAAGTCACACAGTCAGCAGCCACTTAGACTGTACTGGGAACAAGTTACAGTTAAATGTCACCAAAGTGCTTCTCTCAGCCTGAAAAGGCTATTTTGACCAATGATTTTTTTTAAGAAAATGGGTGCCAGTTTTGTCATAAGGAAGGCATTTGGGCCCATATATAGTGCATTGGGATTCTATTTGGGCACTTTTAGGCACAACACACAGTCACCAGCCACTAAGAATGTACTGGGAACAAGTTACAGTTAAACGTCACCAAAGTGCTTCTCTCAGCCTGAAAAGGCTATTTCGACCCATCATATTTTTAAGAAAGTGGCTGTCAGTTTAGTCATAAGGAAGGCCTCTGGGCTCATGTATTGTGGATTGGGCTTCTATTTGGCCACTTTTAGCCAAGTCACACAGTCAGCAGCTACTTAGACTGTACTGGGAACAAGTTACAGTTAAACGTCACCAAAGTGCTTCTCTCGGCCTGAAAAGGCTATTTTGACCAATGATTTTTTACAGAAAATGGGTGTCGGTTTTGTCATAAGGAAGGCATTTGGGCCCATGTATAGTGTATTGGGATTCTATTTGGGAACTTTTAGCCACAACGCACAGTCACCAGCCACTAAGAATGTACTGGGAACAAGTTACAGTTAAACGTCACCAAAGTGCTTCTCTCAGCCTGAAAAGGCTATTTCGACCCATCATATTTTTAAGAAAGTGGGTGTCAGTTTAGTCATAAGGAAGGCCTCTGGGCTCATGTATTGTGGATTGGGCTTCTATTTGGCCACTTTTAGCCAAGTCACACAGTCAGCAGCTACTTAGACTGTACTGGGAACAAGTTACAGTTAAACGTCACCAAAGTGCTTCTCTCGGCCTGAAAAGGCTATTTTGACCAATGATTTTTTACAGAAAATGGGTGTCAGTTTTGTCATAAGGAAGGCATTTGGGCCCATGTATAGTGCATTGGGATTCTATTTGGGCACTTTTAGGTACAACACACAGTCAGCAGCCACTCAGAAAGCACTGGGAACAAGTTAAAGCCAAATGTCACCAAAGTGCTTCTCTCAGCCTGAAAAGGCTATTTTGACCAATGATTTTTTAAAGAAAATGAGTGTCAGTTTAGTCATAAGGAAGGCATTTAGGCCCATGTATAGTGCATTAGGATTCTACTTGGGCACTTTTAGTCAAGTCACACAGCCAGCAGCCACTCGGAATGTACTGGGAGCAAGTTACAGCCAAATGTCACCAAAGTGCTTGTCTCAGCCTGAAAAGGCTATTTAGACCCATGATATTTTTAAGAAAATGGGTGTCAGTTTTGTCATAAGGAAGGCATTTAGGCCCATGTATAGTGCTTTGGGATTCTATTTGGGCACTTTTATCCACAACACACAGTCACCAGCCACTAAGAATGTCCTGGGAACAAGTTACAGTTAAACATCACCAAAGTGCTTCTCTCAGCCTGAAAAGGCTATTTTGACCAATGATTTTTTTTTTTAAAAATGGGTGTCAGTTTTGTCATAAGGAAGGCATTTGGGCCCCTATATAGTGCATTGGGATTCTATTTGGGCACTTTTAGGTACAACACACAGTCAGCAGCCACTCAGACAGTACTGGGAACAAGTTACAGCCAAATATCACCAAAGTGCTTGTCTCAGCCTGAAAAGGCTATTTTGACCAATGATTTTTTACAGAAAATGGGTGTCAGTTTTGTCATAAGGAAGGCCTCTGGGCTCATGTATTGTGGATTGGGCTTCTATTTGGGCACCTTTAGCCAAGTCAAACAGCCACCAACCACTCAGAATGTACTGGGAACAAGTTACAGCCAAATGTCACCAAAGTGCTTCTCTCAGCCTGAAAAGGCTATTTAGATCCATGATATTTTTAAGAAAGTGGGTGTCAGTTTAGTCATAAGGAAGGCCTTTGGGCTCATGTATTGTGGATTGGGCTTCTATTTGGCCACTTTTAGCCAAGTCACACAGTCAGCAGCCACTTAGACTGTACTGGGAACAAGTTACAGTTAAATGTCACCAAAGTGCTTCTCTCAGCCTGAAAAGGCTATTTTGACCAATGATTTTTTTTAAGAAAATGGGTGCCAGTTTTGTCATAAGGAAGGCATTTGGGCCCATATATAGTGCATTGGGATTCTATTTGGGCACTTTTAGGCACAACACACAGTCACCAGCCACTAAGAATGTACTGGGAACAAGTTACAGTTAAACGTCACCAAAGTGCTTCTCTCAGCCTGAAAAGGCTATTTCCACCCATCATATTTTTAAGAAAGTGGGTGTCAGTTTAGTCATAAGGAAGGCCTCTGGGCTCATGTATTGTGGATTGGGCTTCTATTTGGCCACTTTTAGCCAAGTCACACAGTCAGCAGCTACTTAGACTGTACTGGGAACAAGTTACAGTTAAACGTCACCAAAGTGCTTCTCTCGGCCTGAAAAGGCTATTTTGACCAATGATTTTTTACAGAAAATGGGTGTCAGTTTTGTCATAAGGAAGGCATTTGGGCCCATGTATAGTGTATTGGGATTCTATTTGGGAACTTTTAGCCACAACACACAGTCACCAGCCACTAAGAATGTACTGGGAACAAGTTACAGTTAAACGTCACCAAAGTGCTTCTCTCAGCTTTAAAAGGCTATTTAGACCCATAATATTTTTAAGAAAGTGGGTGTCAGTTTAGTCATAAGGAAGGCCTCTGGGCTGATGTATTGTGGATTGGGCTTCTATTTGGGCACCTTTAGCCAAGTCAAACAGCCACCAACCACTCAGAATGTACTGGGAACAAGTTACAGCCAAATGTCACCAAAGTGCTTCTCTCAGCCTGAAAAGGCTATTTAGATCCATGATATTTATAAGAAAGTGGGTGTCAGTTTAGTCATAAGGAAGGCCTTTGGACTCATGTATTGTGGATTGGGCTTCTATTTGGCCACTTTTAGCCAAGTCACACAGTCAGCAGCCACTTAGACTGTACTGGGAACAAGTTACAGTTAAATGTCACCAAACTGCTTCTCTCAGCCTGAAAAGGCTATTTTGACCAATGATTTTTTACAGAAAATGGGTGTCAGTTTTGTCATAAGGAAGGCATTTGGGCCCATGTGTAGTGTATTGGGATTCTATTTGGGCACTTTTATCCACAACACACAGTCACCAGCCACTAAGAATGTCCTGGGAACAAGTTACAGTTAAACGTCACCAAAGTGCTTCTCTCAGCCTGAAAAGGCTATTTTGACCAATGATTTTTTTTTTAAAAATGGGTGTCAGTTTTGTCATAAGGAAGGCATTTGGGCCCCTATGTAGTGCATTGGGATTCTATTTGGGCACTTTTAGGTACAACACACAGTCAGCAGCCACTCAGACAGTACTGGGAACAAGTTACAGCCAAATGTTACCAAAGTGCTTGTCTCAGCCTGAAAAGGCTATTTTGACCAATGATTTTTTACAGAAAATGGGTGTCAGTTTTGTCATAAGGAAGGCATTTGGGCCCATGTATAGTGTATTGGGATTCTATTTGGGAACTTTTAGCCACAACACACAGTCACCAGCCACTAAGAATGTACTGGGAACAAGTTACAGTTAAACGTCACCAAAGTGCTTCTCTCAGCCTGAAAAGGCTATTTTGACCAATGACTTTTTACAGAAAATGGGTGTCAGTTTTGTCTTAAGGAAGGCATTTGGGCCCATGTGTAGTGTATTGGGATTCTATTTGGGAACTTTTAGCCACAACACACAGTCACCAGCCACTAAGAATGTCCTGGGAACAAGTTACAGTTAAACGTCACCAAAGTGCTTCTCTCAGCCTGAAAAGGCTATTTTGACCAATGATTTTTTACAGAAAATGGGTGTCAGTTTAGTCATAAGGAAGGCATTTAGGCCCATGTAAAGTGCATTGGGATTCTATTTGGGCACTTTTAGTCAAGTCACACAGCCAGCAGCCACTCAGAATGTACTGGGAGCAAGTTACAGCCAAATGTCACCAAAGTGCTTGTCTCAGCCTGAAAAGGCTATTTAGACCCATGATATTTTTAAGAAAATGGGTGCCAGTTTTGTCACAAGGAAGGCATTTAGGCCCATGTATAGTGCATTGGGATTCTATTTGGGCACAACACACAGTCACCAGCCACTAAGAATGTCCTGGAAACAAGTTACAGTTAAACGTCACGAAAGTGCTTCTCTCAGCCTGAAAAGGTTATTTTGACCAATGATTTTTTTTTTAAATGGGTGTCAGTTTTGTCATAAGGAAGGCATTTGGGCCCATATATAGTGCATTGGGATTCTATTTGGGCACTTTTAGGTACAACACACAGTCAGCAGCCACTCAGAAAGCATTGGGAACAAGTTACAGCCAAATGTCACCAAAGTGCTTCTCTCAGCCTTAAAAGGCTATTTTGACCAATGATTTTTTTTAAAGAAAATGAGTGTCAGTTTAGTCATAAGGAAGGCATTTAGGCCCATGTAAAGTGCATTGGGATTCTATTTGGGCACTTTTAGTCAAGTCACACAGCCAGCAGCCACTCAGAATGTACTGGGAGCAAGTTACAGCCAAATGTCACCAAAGTGCTTGTCTCAGCCTGAAAAGGCTATTTAGACCCATGATATTTTTAAGAAAATGGGTGTCAGTTTTGTCATAAGGAAGGCATTTAGGCCCATGTATAGTGCATTGGGATTCTATTTGGGCACTTTTATCCACAACACACAGTCACCAGCCACTAAGAATGTCCTGGGAACAAGTTACAGTTAAACGTCACCAAAGTGCTTCTCTCAGCCTGAAAAGGCTATTTTGACCAATGATTTTTTTTTAAAAAATGGGTGTCAGTTTTGTCATAAGGAAGGCATTTGGGCCCCTATATAGTGCATTGGGATTCTATTTGGGCACTTTTAGGTACAACACACAGTCAGCAGCCACTCAGACAGTACTGGGAACAAGTTACAGCCAAATGTTACCAAAGTGCTTGTCTCAGCCTGAAAAGGCTATTTTGACCAATGATTTTTTACAGAAAATGGGTGTCAGTTTTGTCATAAGGAAGGCATTTTGGCCCATGTGTAGTGTATTGGGATTCTATTTGGGAACTTTTAGCCACAACACACAGTCACCAGCCACTAAGAATGTCCTGGGAACAAGTTACAGTTAAACGTCACCAAAGTGCTTCTCTCAGCCTGAAAAGGCTATTTTGACCAATGATTTTTTTTTAAAAAAAATGGGTGTCAGTTTTGTCATAAGGAAGGCATTTGGGCCCATGTAAAGTGCATTGGGATTCTATTTGGGCACTTTTAGTCAAGTCACACAGCCAGCAGCCACTCAGAATGTACTGGGAGCAAGTTACAGCCAAATGTCACCAAAGTGCTTGTCTCAGCCTGAAAAGGCTATTTAGACCCATGATATTTTTAAGAAAATGGGTGCCAGTTTTGTCATAAGGAAGGCATTTGGGCCCATATATAGTGCATTGGGATTCTATTTGGGCACTTTTAGGCATAACACACAGTCACCAGCCACTAAGAATGTACTGGGAACAAGTTACAGTTAAACGTCACCAAAGTGCTTCTCTCAGCCTGAAAAGGCTATTTCGACCCATCATATTTTTAAGAAAGTGGGTGTCAGTTTAGTCATAAGGAAGGCCTCTGGGCTCATGTATTGTGGATTGGGCTTCTATTTGGCCACTTTTAGCCAAGTCACACAGTCAGCAGCTACTTAGACTGTACTGGGAACAAGTTACAGTTAAACGTCACCAAAGTGCTTCTCTCGGCCTGAAAAGGCTATTTTGACCAATGATTTTTTACAGAAAATGGGTGTCAGTTTTGTCATAAGGAAGGCATTTGGGCCCATGTATAGTGTATTGGGATTCTATTTGGGAACTTTTAGCCACAACACACAGTCACCAGCCACTAAGAATGTACTGGGAACAAGTTACAGTTAAACGTCACCAAAGTGCTTCTCTCAGCCTGAAAAGGCTATTTAGACCCATAATATTTTTAAGAAAGTGGGTGTCAGTTTAGTCATAAGGAAGGCCTCTGGGCTCATGTATTGTGGATTGGGCTTCTATTTGGGCACCTTTAGCCAAGTCAAACAGCCACCAACCACTCAGAATGTACTGGGAACAAGTTACAGCCAAATGTCACCAAAGTGCTTCTCTCAGCCTGAAAAGGCTATTTAGATCCATGATATTTTTAAGAAAGTGGGTGTCAGTTTAGTCATAAGGAAGGCCTTTGGGCTCAAGTATTGTGGATTGGGCTTCTATTTGGCCACTTTTAGCCAAGTCACACAGTCAGCAGCCACTTAGACTGTACTGGGAACAAGTTACAGTTAAATGTCACCAAAGTGCTTCTCTCAGCCTGAAAAGGCTATTTTGACCAATGATTTTTTTTAAGAAAATGGGTGCCAGTTTTGTCATAAGGAAGGCATTTGGGCCCATATATAGTGCATTGGGATTCTATTTGGGCACTTTTAGGCACAACACACAGTCACCAGCCACTAAGAATGTACTGGGAACAAGTTACAGTTAAACGTCACCAAAGTGCTTCTCTCAGCCTGAAAAGGCTATTTCGACCCATCATATTTTTAAGAAAGTGGCTGTCAGTTTAGTCATAAGGAAGGCCTCTGGGCTCATGTATTGTGGATTGGGCTTCTATTTGGCCACTTTTAGCCAAGTCACACAGTCAGCAGCTACTTAGACTGTACTGGGAACAAGTTACAGTTAAACGTCACCAAAGTGCTTCTCTCGGCCTGAAAAGGCTATTTTGACCAATGATTTTTTACAGAAAATGGGTGTCGGTTTTGTCATAAGGAAGGCATTTGGGCCCATGTATAGTGTATTGGGATTCTATTTGGGAACTTTTAGCCACAACGCACAGTCACCAGCCACTAAGAATGTACTGGGAACAAGTTACAGTTAAACGTCACCAAAGTGCTTCTCTCAGCCTGAAAAGGCTATTTCGACCCATCATATTTTTAAGAAAGTGGGTGTCAGTTTAGTCATAAGGAAGGCCTCTGGGCTCATGTATTGTGGATTGGGCTTCTATTTGGCCACTTTTAGCCAAGTCACACAGTCAGCAGCTACTTAGACTGTACTGGGAACAAGTTACAGTTAAACGTCACCAAAGTGCTTCTCTCGGCCTGAAAAGGCTATTTTGACCAATGATTTTTTACAGAAAATGGGTGTCGGTTTTGTCATAAGGAAGGCATTTGGGCCCATGTATAGTGTATTGGGATTCTATTTGGGAACTTTTAGCCACAACGCACAGTCACCAGCCACTAAGAATGTACTGGGAACAAGTTACAGTTAAACGTCACCAAAGTGCTTCTCTCAGCCTGAAAAGGCTATTTCGACCCATCATATTTTTAAGAAAGTGGGTGTCAGTTTAGTCATAAGGAAGGCCTCTGGGCTCATGTATTGTGGATTGGGCTTCTATTTGGCCACTTTTAGCCAAGTCACACAGTCAGCAGCTACTTAGACTGTACTGGGAACAAGTTACAGTTAAACGTCACCAAAGTGCTTCTCTCGGCCTGAAAAGGCTATTTTGACCAATGATTTTTTACAGAAAATGGGTGTCAGTTTTGTCATAAGGAAGGCATTTGGGCCCATGTATAGTGTATTGGGATTCTATTTGGGAACTTTTAGCCACAACACACAGTCACCAGCCACTAAGAATGTACTGGGAACAAGTTACAGTTAAACGTCACCAAAGTGCTTTTCTCAGCCTGAAAAGGCTATTTAGACCCATAATATTTTTAAGAAAGTGGGTGTCAGTTTAGTCATAAGGAAGGCCTCTGGGCTCATGTATTGTGGATTGGGCTTCTATTTGGGCACCTTTAGCCAAGTCAAACAGCCACCAACCACTCAGAATGTACTGGGAACAAGTTATAGCCAAATGTCACCAAAGTGCTTCTCTCAGCCTGAAAAGGCTATTTTGACCAATGATTTTTTTTAAGAAAATGGGTGTCAGTTTTGGCATAAGGAAGACATTTAGGACCATGTATAGTGCATTGGGATTCTATTTGGGCACTTTTAGGTACAACACACAGTCACCAGCCACTCAGAATGTACAGGGAACAAGTTACAGCCAAATGTCACCAAAGTGCTTCTCTCAGCCTGAAAAGGCTATTTAGACCCATGATATTTTTAAGAAAGTGGGTGTCAGTTTAGTCATAAGGAAGGCCTTTGGACTCATGTATTGTGGATTGGGCTTCTATTTGGCCACTTTTAGCCAAGTCACACAGTCAGCAGCCACTTAAACTGTACTGGGAACAAGTTATAGTTAAATGTCACCAAAGTGCTTCTCTCAGCCTGAAAAGGCTATTTTGACCAATGATTTTTTTAAGAAAATGGGTGTCAGTTTTGTCATAAGGAAGACATTTAGGACCATGTATAGTGCATTGGGATTCTATTTGGGCACTTTTAGGTACAACACACCAGCCACTCAGAATGTACTGGGAACAAGTTACAGCCAAATGTCACCAAAGTGCTTCTCTCAGCCTGAAAAGGCTATTTAGACCCATGATATTTTTAAGAAAGTGGGTGTCAGTTTTGGCATAAGGAAGACATTTAGGACCATGTATAGTGCATTGGGATTCTATTTGGGCACTCTTGGCCACAACACGCAGTCAGCAGCCACTCAGGATGTACTGGGAACAAGCTACAGTTAAACGTCACCAAAGTGCTTCTCTCAGCCTGAAAAGGCTATTTTGACAAATGATTTTTTAAAGAAAATGAGTGTCAGTTTTGTCATAAGGAAGGCATTTGGGCCCATGTATAGTGCATTGGGATTCTATTTGGGCACTTTTAGGTACAACACACAGTCAGCAGCCACTCAGAAAGCACTGGGAACAAGTTACAGCCAAATGTCACCAAAGTGCTTCTCTCAGCCTGAAAAGGCTATTTTGACCAATGATTTTTTAAAGAAAATGAGTGTCAGTTTAGTCATAAGGAAGGCATTTAGGCCCATGTATAGTGCATTAGGATTCTACTTGGGCACTTTTAGTCAAGTCACACAGCCAGCAGCCACTCGGAATGTACTGGGAACAAGTTACAGCCAAATGTCACCAAAGTGCTTGTCTCAGCCTGAAAAGGCTATTTTGACCAATGATTTTTTACAGAAAATGGGTGTCAGTTTTGTCATAAGGAAGGCCTCTGGGCTCATGTATTGTGGATTGGGCTTCTATTTGGGCACCTTTAGCCAAGTCAAACAGCCACCAACCACTCAGAATGTACTGGGAACAAGTTACAGCCAAATGTCACCAAAGTGCTTCTCTCAGCCTGAAAAGGCTATTTAGATCCATGATATTTTTAAGAAAGTGGGTGTCAGTTTAGTCATAAGGAAGGCCTTTGGGCTCATGTATTGTGGATTGGGCTTCTATTTGGCCACTTTTAGCCAAGTCACACAGTCAGCAGCCACTTAGACTGTACTGGGAACAAGTTACAGTTAAATGTCACCAAAGTGCTTCTCTCAGCCTGAAAAGGCTATTTTGACCAATGATTTTTTTTAAGAAAATGGGTGCCAGTTTTGTCATAAGGAAGGCATTTGGGCCCATATATAGTGCATTGGGATTCTATTTGGGCACTTTTAGGCACAACACACAGTCACCAGCCACTAAGAATGTACTGGGAACAAGTTACAGTGAAACGTCACCAAAGTGCTTCTCTCAGCCTGAAAAGGCTATTTCCACCCATCATATTTTTAAGAAAGTGGGTGTCAGATTAGTCATAAGGAAGGCCTCTGGGCTCATGTATTGTGGATTGGGCTTCTATTTGGCCACTTTTAGCCAAGTCACACAGTCAGCAGCTACTTAGACTGTACTGGGAACAAGTTACAGTTAAACGTCACCAAAGTGCTTCTCTCGGCCTGAAAAGGCTATTTTGACCAATGATTTTTTACAGAAAATGGGTGTCAGTTTTGTCATAAGGAAGGCATTTGGGCCCATGTATAGTGTATTGGGATTCTATTTGGGAACTTTTAGCCACAACACACAGTCACCAGCCACTAAGAATGTACTGGGAACAAGTTACAGTGAAACGTCACCAAAGTGCTTCTCTCAGCCTGAAAAGGCTATTTCCACCCATCATATTTTTAAGAAAGTGGGTGTCAGTTTAGTCATAAGGAAGGCCTCTGGGCTCATGTATTGTGGATTGGGCTTCTATTTGGCCACTTTTAGCCAAGTCACACAGTCAGCAGCTACTTAGACTGTACTGGGAACAAGTTACAGTTAAACGTCACCAAAGTGCTTCTCTCGGCCTGAAAAGGCTATTTTGACCAATGATTTTTTACAGAAAATGGGTGTCAGTTTTGTCATAAGGAAGGCATTTGGGCCCATGTATAGTGTATTGGGATTCTATTTGGGAACTTTTAGCCACAACACACAGTCACCAGCCACTAAGAATGTACTGGGAACAAGTTACAGTTAAACGTCACCAAAGTGCTTTTCTCAGCCTGAAAAGGCTATTTAGACCCATAATATTTTTAAGAAAGTGGGTGTCAGTTTAGTCATAAGGAAGGCCTCTGGGCTCATGTATTGTGGATTGGGCTTCTATTTGGGCACCTTTAGCCAAGTCAAACAGCCACCAACCACTCAGAATGTACTGGGAACAAGTTATAGCCAAATGTCACCAAAGTGCTTCTCTCAGCCTGAAAAGGCTATTTTGACCAATGATTTTTTTTAAGAAAATGGGTGTCAGTTTTGGCATAAGGAAGACATTTAGGACCATGTATAGTGCATTGGGATTCTATTTGGGCACTTTTAGGTACAACACACAGTCACCAGCCACTCAGAATGTACAGGGAACAAGTTACAGCCAAATGTCACCAAAGTGCTTCTCTCAGCCTGAAAAGGCTATTTAGACCCATGATATTTTTAAGAAAGTGGGTGTCAGTTTAGTCATAAGGAAGGCCTTTGGACTCATGTATTGTGGATTGGGCTTCTATTTGGCCACTTTTAGCCAAGTCACACAGTCAGCAGCCACTTAGACTGTACTGGGAACAAGTTACAGTTAAATGTCACCAAACTGCTTCTCTCAGCCTGAAAAGGCTATTTTGACCAATGATTTTTTTTAAGAAAATGGGTGCCAGTTTTGTCATAAGGAAGGCATTTGGGCCCATATATAGTGCATTGGGATTCTATTTGGGCACTTTTAGGCACAACACACAGTCACCAGCCACTAAGAATGTACTGGGAACAAGTTACAGTTAAACGTCACCAAAGTGCTTCTCTCAGCCTGAAAAGGCTATTTCGACCCATCATATTTTTAAGAAAGTGGGTGTCAGTTTAGTCATAAGGAAGGCCTCTGGGCTCATGTATTGTGGATTGGGCTTCTATTTGGCCACTTTTAGCCAAGTCACACAGTCAGCAGCTACTTAGACTGTACTGGGAACAAGTTACAGTTAAACGTCACCAAAGTGCTTCTCTCGGCCTGAAAAGGCTATTTTGACCAATGATTTTTTACAGAAAATGGGTGTCGGTTTTGTCATAAGGAAGGCATTTGGGCCCATGTATAGTGTATTGGGATTCTATTTGGGAACTTTTAGCCACAACGCACAGTCACCAGCCACTAAGAATGTACTGGGAACAAGTTACAGTTAAACGTCACCAAAGTGCTTCTCTCAGCCTGAAAAGGCTATTTCGACCCATCATATTTTTAAGAAAGTGGGTGTCAGTTTAGTCATAAGGAAGGCCTCTGGGCTCATGTATTGTGGATTGGGCTTCTATTTTGCCACTTTTAGCCAAGTCACACAGTCAGCAGCTACTTAGACTGTACTGGGAACAAGTTACAGTTAAACGTCACCAAAGTGCTTCTCTCGGCCTGAAAAGGCTATTTTGACCAATGATTTTTTACAGAAAATGGGTGTCAGTTTTGTCATAAGGAAGGCATTTGGGCCCATGTATAGTGTATTGGGATTCTATTTGGGAACTTTTAGCCACAACACACAGTCACCAGCCACTAAGAATGTACTGGGAACAAGTTACAGTTAAACGTCACCAAAGTGCTTTTCTCAGCCTGAAAAGGCTATTTAGACCCATAATATTTTTAAGAAAGTGGGTGTCAGTTTAGTCATAAGGAAGGCCTCTGGGCTCATGTATTGTGGATTGGGCTTCTATTTGGGCACCTTTAGCCAAGTCAAACAGCCACCAACCACTCAGAATGTACTGGGAACAAGTTATAGCCAAATGTCACCAAAGTGCTTCTCTCAGCCTGAAAAGGCTATTTTGACCAATGATTTTTTTTAAGAAAATGGGTGTCAGTTTTGGCATAAGGAAGACATTTAGGACCATGTATAGTGCAATGGGATTCTATTTGGGCACTTTTAGGTACAACACACAGTCACCAGCCACTCAGAATGTACAGGGAACAAGTTACAGCCAAATGTCACCAAAGTGCTTCTCTCAGCCTGAAAAGGCTATTTAGACCCATGATATTTTTAAGAAAGTGGGTGTCAGTTTAGTCATAAGGAAGGCCTTTGGACTCATGTATTGTGGATTGGGCTTCTATTTGGCCACTTTTAGCCAAGTCACACAGTCAGCAGCCACTTAAACTGTACTGGGAACAAGTTATAGTTAAATGTCACCAAAGTGCTTCTCTCAGCCTGAAAAGGCTATTTTGACCAATGATTTTTTTAAGAAAATGGGTGTCAGTTTTGTCATAAGGAAGACATTTAGGACCATGTATAGTGCATTGGGATTCTATTTGGGCACTTTTAGGTACAACACACCAGCCACTCAGAATGTACTGGGAACAAGTTACAGCCAAATGTCACCAAAGTGCTTCTCTCAGCCTGAAAAGGCTATTTAGACCCATGATATTTTTAAGAAAGTGGGTGTCAGTTTTGGCATAAGGAAGACATTTAGGACCATGTATAGTGCATTGGGATTCTATTTGGGCACTCTTAGCCACAACACACAGTCAGCAGCCACTCAGGATGTACTGGGAACAAGCTACAGTTAAACGTCACCAAAGTGCTTCTCTCAGCCTGAAAAGGCTATTTTGACAAATGATTTTTTTAAGAAAATGAGTGTCAGTTTTGTCATAAGGAAGGCATTTGGGCCCATGTATAGTGCATTGGGATTCTATTTGGGCACTTTTAGGTACAACACACAGTCAGCAGCCACTCAGAAAGCACTGGGAACAAGTTACAGCCAAATGTCACCAAAGTGCTTCTCTCAGCCTGAAAAGGCTATTTTGACCAATGATTTTTTAAAGAAAATGAGTGTCAGTTTAGTCATAAGGAAGGCATTTAGGCCCATGTATAGTGCATTAGGATTCTACTTGGGCACTTTTAGTCAAGTCACACAGCCAGCAGCCACTCGGAATGTACTGGGAACAAGTTACAGCCAAATGTCACCAAAGTGCTTCTCTCAGCCTGAAAAGGCTATTTAGATCCATGATATTTTTAAGAAAGTGGGTGTCAGTTTAGTCATAAGGAAGGCCTTTGGGCTCATGTATTGTGGATTGGGCTTCTATTTGGCCACTTTTAGCCAAGTCACACAGTCAGCAGCTACTTAGACTGTACTGGGAACAAGTTACAGTTAAACGTCACCAAAGTGCTTCTCTCGGCCTGAAAAGGCTATTTTGACCAATGATTTTTTACAGAAAATGGGTGTCAGTTTTGTCACAAGGAAGGCATTTGGGCCCATGTATAGTGTATTGGGATTCTATTTGGGAACTTTTAGCCACAACACACAGTCACCAGCCACAAAGAATGTACTGGGAACAAGTTACAGTTAAACGTCACCAAAGTGCTTCTCTCAGCCTGAAAAGGCTATTTCGACCCATCATATTTTTAAGAAAGTGGGTGTCAGTTTAGTCATAAGGAAGGCCTCTGGGCTCATGTATTGTGGATTGGGCTTCTATTTGGCCACTTTTAGCCAAGTCACACAGTCAGCAGCCACTTAGACTGTACTGGGAACAAGTTACAGTTAAATGTCACCAAAGTGCTTCTCTCAGCCTGAAAAGGCTATTTTGACCAATGATTTTTTTTAAGAAAATGGGTGCCAGTTTTGTCATAAGGAAGGCATTTGGGCCCATATATAGTGCATTGGGATTCTATTTGGGCACTTTTAGGCACAACACACAGTCACCAGCCACTAAGAATGTACTGGGAACAAGTTACAGTTAAACGTCACCAAAGTGCTTCTCTCAGCCTGAAAAGGCTATTTCCACCCATCATATTTTTAAGAAAGTGGGTGTCAGTTTAGTCATAAGGAAGGCCTCTGGGCTCATGTATTGTGGATTGGGCTTCTATTTGGCCACTTTTAGCCAAGTCACACAGTCAGCAGCTACTTAGACTGTACTGAGAACAAGTTACAGTTAAACGTCACCAAAGTGCTTCTCTCGGCCTGAAAAGGCTATTTTGACCAATGATTTTTTACAGAAAATGGGTGTCAGTTTTGTCATAAGGAAGGCATTTGGGCCCATGTATAGTGTATTGGGATTCTATTTGGGAACTTTTAGCCACAACACACAGTCACCAGCCACTAAGAATGTACTGGGAACAAGTTACAGTTAAACGTCACCAAAGTGCTTCTCTCAGCTTTAAAAGGCTATTTAGACCCATAATATTTTTAAGAAAGTGGGTGTCAGTTTAGTCATAAGGAAGGCCTTTGGACTCATGTATTGTGGATTGGGCTTCTATTTGGCCACTTTTAGCCAAGTCACACAGTCAGCAGCCACTTAGACTGTACTGGGAACAAGTTACAGTTAAATGTCACCAAACTGCTTCTCTCAGCCTGAAAAGGCTATTTTGACCAATGATTTTTTTTAAGAAAATGGGTGCCAGTTTTGTCATAAGGAAGGCATTTGGGCCCATATATAGTGCATTGGGATTCTATTTGGGCACTTTTAGGCACAACACACAGTCACCAGCCACTAAGAATGTACTGGGAACAAGTTACAGTTAAACGTCACCAAAGTGCTTCTCTCAGCCTGAAAAGGCTATTTCGACCCATCATATTTTTAAGAAAGTGGGTGTCAGTTTAGTCATAAGGAAGGCCTCTGGGCTCATGTATTGTGGATTGGGCTTCTATTTGGCCACTTTTAGCCAAGTCACACAGTCAGCAGCTACTTAGACTGTACTGGGAACAAGTTACAGTTAAACGTCACCAAAGTGCTTCTCTCGGCCTGAAAAGGCTATTTTGACCAATGATTTTTTACAGAAAATGGGTGTCAGTTTTGTCATAAGGAAGGCATTTGGGCCCATGTATAGTGTATTGGGATTCTATTTGGGAACTTTTAGCCACAACACACAGTCACCAGCCACAAAGAATGTACTGGGAACAAGTTACAGTTAAACGTCACCAAAGTGCTTCTCTCAGCCTGAAAAGGCTATTTCGACCCATCATATTTTTAAGAAAGTGGGTGTCAGTTTAGTCATAAGGAAGGCCTCTGGGCTCATGTATTGTGGATTGGGCTTCTATTTGGCCACTTTTAGCCAAGTCACACAGTCAGCAGCTACTTAGACTGTACTGGGAACAAGTTACAGTTAAACGTCACCAAAGTGCTTCTCTCGGCCTGAAAAGGCTATTTTGACCAATGATTTTTTACAGAAAATGGGTGTCAGTTTTGTCATAAGGAAGGCATTTGGGCCCATGTATAGTGTATTGGGATTCTATTTGGGAACTTTTAGCCACAACACACAGTCACCAGCCACTAAGAATGTACTGGGAACAAGTTACAGTTAAACGTCACCAAAGTGCTTCTCTCAGCCTGAAAAGGCTATTTAGACCCATAATATTTTTAAGAAAGTGGGTGTCAGTTTAGTCATAAGGAAGGCCTCTGGGCTCATGTATTGTGGATTGGGCTTCTATTTGGGCACCTTTAGCCAAGTCAAACAGCCACCAACCACTCAGAATGTACTGGGAACAAGTTACAGCCAAATGTCACCAAAGTGCTTCTCTCAGCCTGAAAAGGCTATTTAGATCCATGATATTTTTAAGAAAGTGGGTGTCAGTTTAGTCATAAGGAAGGCCTTTGGGCTCAAGTATTGTGGATTGGGCTTCTATTTGGCCACTTTTAGCCAAGTCACACAGTCAGCAGCCACTTAGACTGTACTGGGAACAAGTTACAGTTAAATGTCACCAAAGTGCTTCTCTCAGCCTGAAAAGGCTATTTTGACCAATGATTTTTTTTAAGAAAATGGGTGCCAGTTTTGTCATAAGGAAGGCATTTGGGCCCATATATAGTGCATTGGGATTCTATTTGGGCACTTTTAGGCACAACACACAGTCACCAGCCACTAAGAATGTACTGGGAACAAGTTACAGTTAAACGTCACCAAAGTGCTTCTCTCAGCCTGAAAAGGCTATTTCGACCCATCATATTTTTAAGAAAGTGGGTGTCAGTTTAGTCATAAGGAAGGCCTCTGGGCTCATGTATTGTGGATTGGGCTTCTATTTGGCCACTTTTAGCCAAGTCACACAGTCAGCAGCTACTTAGACTGTACTGGGAACAAGTTACAGTTAAACGTCACCAAAGTGCTTCTCTCGGCCTGAAAAGGCTATTTTGACCAATGATTTTTTACAGAAAATGGGTGTCGGTTTTGTCATAAGGAAGGCATTTGGGCCCATGTATAGTGTATTGGGATTCTATTTGGGAACTTTTAGCCACAACGCACAGTCACCAGCCACTAAGAATGTACTGGGAACAAGTTACAGTTAAACGTCACCAAAGTGCTTCTCTCAGCCTGAAAAGGCTATTTCGACCCATCATATTTTTAAGAAAGTGGGTGTCAGTTTAGTCATAAGGAAGGCCTCTGGGCTCATGTATTGTGGATTGGGCTTCTATTTTGCCACTTTTAGCCAAGTCACACAGTCAGCAGCTACTTAGACTGTACTGGGAACAAGTTACAGTTAAACGTCACCAAAGTGCTTCTCTCGGCCTGAAAAGGCTATTTTGACCAATGATTTTTTACAGAAAATGGGTGTCAGTTTTGTCATAAGGAAGGCATTTGGGCCCATGTATAGTGTATTGGGATTCTATTTGGGAACTTTTAGCCACAACACACAGTCACCAGCCACTAAGAATGTACTGGGAACAAGTTACAGTTAAACGTCACCAAAGTGCTTTTCTCAGCCTGAAAAGGCTATTTAGACCCATAATATTTTTAAGAAAGTGGGTGTCAGTTTAGTCATAAGGAAGGCCTCTGGGCTCATGTATTGTGGATTGGGCTTCTATTTGGGCACCTTTAGCCAAGTCAAACAGCCACCAACCACTCAGAATGTACTGGGAACAAGTTATAGCCAAATGTCACCAAAGTGCTTCTCTCAGCCTGAAAAGGCTATTTTGACCAATGATTTTTTTTAAGAAAATGGGTGTCAGTTTTGGCATAAGGAAGACATTTAGGACCATGTATAGTGCATTGGGATTCTATTTGGGCACTTTTAGGTACAACACACAGTCACCAGCCACTCAGAATGTACAGGGAACAAGTTACAGCCAAATGTCACCAAAGTGCTTCTCTCAGCCTGAAAAGGCTATTTAGACCCATGATATTTTTAAGAAAGTGGGTGTCAGTTTAGTCATAAGGAAGGCCTTTGGACTCATGTATTGTGGATTGGGCTTCTATTTGGCCACTTTTAGCCAAGTCACACAGTCAGCAGCCACTTAAACTGTACTGGGAACAAGTTATAGTTAAATGTCACCAAAGTGCTTCTCTCAGCCTGAAAAGGCTATTTTGACCAATGATTTTTTTAAGAAAATGGGTGTCAGTTTTGTCATAAGGAAGACATTTAGGACCATGTATAGTGCATTGGGATTCTATTTGGGCACTTTTAGGTACAACACACCAGCCACTCAGAATGTACTGGGAACAAGTTACAGCCAAATGTCACCAAAGTGCTTCTCTCAGCCTGAAAAGGCTATTTAGACCCATGATATTTTTAAGAAAGTGGGTGTCAGTTTTGGCATAAGGAAGACATTTAGGACCATGTATAGTGCATTGGGATTCTATTTGGGCACTCTTAGCCACAACACACAGTCAGCAGCCACTCAGGATGTACTGGGAACAAGCTACAGTTAAACGTCACCAAAGTGCTTCTCTCAGCCTGAAAAGGCTATTTTGACAAATGATTTTTTTAAGAAAATGAGTGTCAGTTTTGTCATAAGGAAGGCATTTGGGCCCATGTATAGTGCATTGGGATTCTATTTGGGCACTTTTAGGTACAACACACAGTCAGCAGCCACTCAGAAAGCACTGGGAACAAGTTACAGCCAAATGTCACCAATGTGCTTCTCTCAGCCTGAAAAGGCTATTTTGACCAATGATTTTTTAAAGAAAATGAGTGTCAGTTTAGTCATAAGGAAGGCATTTAGGCCCATGTATAGTGCATTAGGATTCTACTTGGGCACTTTTAGTCAAGTCACACAGCCAGCAGCCACTCGGAATGTACTGGGAACAAGTTACAGCCAAATGTCACCAAAGTGCTTGTCTCAGCCTGAAAAGGCTATTTTGACCAATGATTTTTTACAGAAAATGGGTGTCAGTTTTGTCATAAGGAAGGCCTCTGGGCTCATGTATTGTGGATTGGGCTTCTATTTGGGCACCTTTAGCCAAGTCAAACAGCCACCAACCACTCAGAATGTACTGGGAACAAGTTACAGCCAAATGTCACCAAAGTGCTTCTCTCAGCCTGAAAAGGCTATTTAGATCCATGATATTTTTAAGAAAGTGGGTGTCAGTTTAGTCATAAGGAAGGCCTTTGGGCTCATGTATTGTGGATTGGGCTTCTATTTGGCCACTTTTAGCCAAGTCACACAGTCAGCAGCCACTTAGACTGTACTGGGAACAAGTTACAGTTAAATGTCACCAAAGTGCTTCTCTCAGCCTGAAAAGGCTATTTTGACCAATGATTTTTTTTAAGAAAATGGGTGCCAGTTTTGTCATAAGGAAGGCATTTGGGCCCATATATAGTGCATTGGGATTCTATTTGGGCACTTTTAGGCACAACACACAGTCACCAGCCACTAAGAATGTACTGGGAACAAGTTACAGTGAAACGTCACCAAAGTGCTTCTCTCAGCCTGAAAAGGCTATTTCCACCCATCATATTTTTAAGAAAGTGGGTGTCAGATTAGTCATAAGGAAGGCCTCTGGGCTCATGTATTGTGGATTGGGCTTCTATTTGGCCACTTTTAGCCAAGTCACACAGTCAGCAGCTACTTAGACTGTACTGGGAACAAGTTACAGTTAAACGTCACCAAAGTGCTTCTCTCGGCCTGAAAAGGCTCATTTGACCAATGATTTTTTACAGAAAATGGGTGTCAGTTTTGTCATAAGGAAGGCATTTGGGCCCATGTATAGTGTATTGGGATTCTATTTGGGAACTTTTAGCCACAACACACAGTCACCAGCCACTAAGAATGTACTGGGAACAAGTTACAGTGAAACGTCACCAAAGTGCTTCTCTCAGCCTGAAAAGGCTATTTCCACCCATCATATTTTTAAGAAAGTGGGTGTCAGTTTAGTCATAAGGAAGGCCTCTGGGCTCATGTATTGTGGATTGGGCTTCTATTTGGCCACTTTTAGCCAAGTCACACAGTCAGCAGCTACTTAGACTGTACTGGGAACAAGTTACAGTTAAACGTCACCAAAGTGCTTCTCTCGGCCTGAAAAGGCTATTTTGACCAATGATTTTTTACAGAAAATGGGTGTCAGTTTTGTCATAAGGAAGGCATTTGGGCCCATGTATAGTGTATTGGGATTCTATTTGGGAACTTTTAGCCACAACACACAGTCACCAGCCACTAAGAATGTACTGGGAACAAGTTACAGTTAAACGTCACCAAAGTGCTTTTCTCAGCCTGAAAAGGCTATTTAGACCCATAATATTTTTAAGAAAGTGGGTGTCAGTTTAGTCATAAGGAAGGCCTCTGGGCTCATGTATTGTGGATTGGGCTTCTATTTGGGCACCTTTAGCCAAGTCAAACAGCCACCAACCACTCAGAATGTACTGGGAACAAGTTATAGCCAAATGTCACCAAAGTGCTTCTCTCAGCCTGAAAAGGCTATTTTGACCAATGATTTTTTTTAAGAAAATGGGTGTCAGTTTTGGCATAAGGAAGACATTTAGGACCATGTATAGTGCATTGGGATTCTATTTGGGCACTTTTAGGTACAACACACAGTCACCAGCCACTCAGAATGTACAGGGAACAAGTTACAGCCAAATGTCACCAAAGTGCTTCTCTCAGCCTGAAAAGGCTATTTAGACCCATGATATTTTTAAGAAAGTGGGTGTCAGTTTAGTCATAAGGAAGGCCTTTGGACTCATGTATTGTGGATTGGGCTTCTATTTGGCCACTTTTAGCCAAGTCACACAGTCAGCAGCCACTTAAACTGTACTGGGAACAAGTTATAGTTAAATGTCACCAAAGTGCTTCTCTCAGCCTGAAAAGGCTATTTTGACCAATGATTTTTTTAAGAAAATGGGTGTCAGTTTTGTCATAAGGAAGACATTTAGGACCATGTATAGTGCATTGGGATTCTATTTGGGCACTTTTAGGTACAACACACCAGCCACTCAGAATGTACTGGGAACAAGTTACAGCCAAATGTCACCAAAGTGCTTCTCTCAGCCTGAAAAGGCTATTTAGACCCATGATATTTTTAAGAAAGTGGGTGTCAGTTTTGGCATAAGGAAGACATTTAGGACCATGTATAGTGCATTGGGATTCTATTTGGGCACTCTTAGCCACAACACACAGTCAGCAGCCACTCAGGATGTACTGGGAACAAGCTACAGTTAAACGTCACCAAAGTGCTTCTCTCAGCCTGAAAAGGCTATTTTGACCAATGATTTTTTAAAGAAAATGAGTGTCAGTTTAGTCATAAGGAAGGCATTTAGGCCCATGTATAGTGCATTAGGATTCTACTTGGGCACTTTTAGTCAAGTCACACAGCCAGCAGCCACTCGGAATGTACTGGGAGCAAGTTACAGCCAAATGTCACCAAAGTGCTTGTCTCAGCCTGAAAAGGCTATTTAGACCCATGATATTTTTAAGAAAATGGGTGTCAGTTTTGTCATAAGGAAGGCATTTAGGCCCATGTATAGTGCATTGGGATTCTATTTGGGCACTTTTATCCACAACACACAGTCACCAGCCACTAAGAATGTCCTGGGAACAAGTTACAGTTAAACATCACCAAAGTGCTTCTCTCAGCCTGAAAAGGCTATTTTGACCAATGATTTTTTTTTTTAAAATGGGTGTCAGTTTTGTCATAAGGAAGGCATTTGGGCCCCTATATAGTGCATTGGGATTCTATTTGGGCACTTTTAGGTACAACACACAGTCAGCAGCCACTCAGACAGTACTGGGAACAAGTTACAGCCAAATATCACCAAAGTGCTTGTCTCAGCCTGAAAAGGCTATTTTGACCAATGATTTTTTACAGAAAATGGGTGTCAGTTTTGTCATAAGGAAGGCCTCTGGGCTCATGTATTGTGGATTGGGCTTCTATTTGGGCACCTTTAGCCAAGTCAAACAGCCACCAACCACTCAGAATGTACTGGGAACAAGTTACAGCCAAATGTCACCAAAGTGCTTCTCTCAGCCTGAAAAGGCTATTTAGATCCATGATATTTTTAAGAAAGTGGGTGTCAGTTTAGTCATAAGGAAGGCCTTTGGGCTCATGTATTGTGGATTGGGCTTCTATTTGGCCACTTTTAGCCAAGTCACACAGTCAGCAGCCACTTAGACTGTACTGGGAACAAGTTACAGTTAAATGTCACCAAAGTGCTTCTCTCAGCCTGAAAAGGCTATTTTGACCAATGATTTTTTTTAAGAAAATGGGTGCCAGTTTTGTCATAAGGAAGGCATTTGGGCCCATATATAGTGCATTGGGATTCTATTTGGGCACTTTTAGGCACAACACACAGTCACCAGCCACTAAGAATGTACTGGGAACAAGTTACAGTGAAACGTCACCAAAGTGCTTCTCTCAGCCTGAAAAGGCTATTTCCACCCATCATATTTTTAAGAAAGTGGGTGTCAGATTAGTCATAAGGAAGGCCTCTGGGCTCATGTATTGTGGATTGGGCTTCTATTTGGCCACTTTTAGCCAAGTCACACAGTCAGCAGCTACTTAGACTGTACTGGGAACAAGTTACAGTTAAACGTCACCAAAGTGCTTCTCTCGGCCTGAAAAGGCTATTTTGACCAATGATTTTTTACAGAAAATGGGTGTCAGTTTTGTCATAAGGAAGGCATTTGGGCCCATGTATAGTGTATTGGGATTCTATTTGGGAACTTTTAGCCACAACACACAGTCACCAGCCACTAAGAATGTACTGGGAACAAGTTACAGTGAAACGTCACCAAAGTGCTTCTCTCAGCCTGAAAAGGCTATTTCCACCCATCATATTTTTAAGAAAGTGGGTGTCAGTTTAGTCATAAGGAAGGCCTCTGGGCTCATGTATTGTGGATTGGGCTTCTATTTGGCCACTTTTAGCCAAGTCACACAGTCAGCAGCTACTTAGACTGTACTGGGAACAAGTTACAGTTAAACGTCACCAAAGTGCTTCTCTCGGCCTGAAAAGGCTATTTTGACCAATGATTTTTTACAGAAAATGGGTGTCAGTTTTGTCATAAGGAAGGCATTTGGGCCCATGTATAGTGTATTGGGATTCTATTTGGGAACTTTTAGCCACAACACACAGTCACCAGCCACTAAGAATGTACTGGGAACAAGTTATAGCCAAATGTCACCAAAGTGCTTCTCTCAGCCTGAAAAGGCTATTTTGACCAATGATTTTTTTTAAGAAAATGGGTGTCAGTTTTGGCATAAGGAAGACATTTAGGACCATGTATAGTGCATTGGGATTCTATTTGGGCACTTTTAGGTACAACACACAGTCACCAGCCACTCAGAATGTACAGGGAACAAGTTACAGCCAAATGTCACCAAAGTGCTTCTCTCAGCCTGAAAAGGCTATTTAGACCCATGATATTTTTAAGAAAGTGGGTGTCAGTTTAGTCATAAGGAAGGCCTTTGGACTCATGTATTGTGGATTGGGCTTCTATTTGGCCACTTTTAGCCAAGTCACACAGTCAGCAGCCACTTAAACTGTACTGGGAACAAGTTATAGTTAAATGTCACCAAAGTGCTTCTCTCAGCCTGAAAAGGCTATTTTGACCAATGATTTTTTTAAGAAAATGGGTGTCAGTTTTGTCATAAGGAAGACATTTAGGACCATGTATAGTGCATTGGGATTCTATTTGGGCACTTTTAGGTACAACACACCAGCCACTCAGAATGTACTGGGAACAAGTTACAGCCAAATGTCACCAAAGTGCTTCTCTCAGCCTGAAAAGGCTATTTAGACCCATGATATTTTTAAGAAAGTGGGTGTCAGTTTTGGCATAAGGAAGACATTTAGGACCATGTATAGTGCATTGGGATTCTATTTGGGCACTCTTAGCCACAACACACAGTCAGCAGCCACTCAGGATGTACTGGGAACAAGCTACAGTTAAACGTCACCAAAGTGCTTCTCTCAGCCTGAAAAGGCTATTTTGACAAATGATTTTTTTAAGAAAATGAGTGTCAGTTTTGTCATAAGGAAGGCATTTGGGCCCATGTATAGTGCATTGGGATTCTATTTGGGCACTTTTAGGTACAACAAACAGTCAGCAGCCACTCAGAAAGCACTGGGAACAAGTTACAGCCAAATGTCACCAAAGTGCTTCTCTCAGCCTGAAAAGGCTATTTTGACCAATGATTTTTTAAAGAAAATGAGTGTCAGTTTAGTCATAAGGAAGGCATTTAGGCCCATGTATAGTGCATTAGGATTCTACTTGGGCACTTTTAGTCAAGTCACACAGCCAGCAGCCACTCGGAATGTACTGGGAGCAAGTTACAGCCAAATGTCACCAAAGTGCTTGTCTCAGCCTGAAAAGGCTATTTAGACCCATGATATTTTTAAGAAAATGGGTGTCAGTTTTGTCATAAGGAAGGCATTTAGGCCCATGTATAGTGCTTTGGGATTCTATTTGGGCACTTTTATCCACAACACACAGTCACCAGCCACTAAGAATGTCCTGGGAACAAGTTACAGTTAAACATCACCAAAGTGCTTCTCTCAGCCTGAAAAGGCTATTTTGACCAATGATTTTTTTTTTAAAAATGGGTGTCAGTTTTGTCATAAGGAAGGCATTTGGGCCCCTATATAGTGCATTGGGATTCTATTTGGGCACTTTTAGGTACAACACACAGTCAGCAGCCACTCAGACAGTACTGGGAACAAGTTACAGCCAAATATCACCAAAGTGCTTGTCTCAGCCTGAAAAGGCTATTTTGACCAATGATTTTTTACAGAAAATGGGTGTCAGTTTTGTCATAAGGAAGGCCTCTGGGCTCATGTATTGTGGATTGGGCTTCTATTTGGGCACCTTTAGCCAAGTCAAACAGCCACCAACCACTCAGAATGTACTGGGAACAAGTTACAGCCAAATGTCACCAAAGTGCTTCTCTCAGCCTGAAAAGGCTATTTAGATCCATGATATTTTTAAGAAAGTGGGTGTCAGTTTAGTCATAAGGAAGGCCTTTGGGCTCATGTATTGTGGATTGGGCTTCTATTTGGCCACTTTTAGCCAAGTCACACAGTCAGCAGCCACTTAGACTGTACTGGGAACAAGTTACAGTTAAATGTCACCAAAGTGCTTCTCTCAGCCTGAAAAGGCTATTTTGACCAATGATTTTTTTTAAGAAAATGGGTGCCAGTTTTGTCATAAGGAAGGCATTTGGGCCCATATATAGTGCATTGGGATTCTATTTGGGCACTTTTAGGCACAAAACACAGTCACCAGCCACTAAGAATGTACTGGGAACAAGTTACAGTTAAACGTCACCAAAGTGCTTCTCTCAGCCTGAAAAGGCTATTTCCACCCATCATATTTTTAAGAAAGTGGGTGTCAGTTTAGTCATAAGGAAGGCCTCTGGGCTCATGTATTGTGGATTGGGCTTCTATTTGGCCACTTTTAGCCAAGTCACACAGTCAGCAGCTACTTAGACTGTACTGGGAACAAGTTACAGTTAAACGTCACCAAAGTGCTTCTCTCGGCCTGAAAAGGCTATTTTGACCAATGATTTTTTACAGAAAATGGGTGTCAGTTTTGTCATAAGGAAGGCATTTGGGCCCATGTATAGTGTATTGGGATTCTATTTGGGAACTTTTAGCCACAACACACAGTCACCAGCCACTAAGAATGTACTGGGAACAAGTTACAGTTAAACGTCACCAAAGTGCTTCTCTCAGCTTTAAAAGGCTATTTAGACCCATAATATTTTTAAGAAAGTGGGTGTCAGTTTAGTCATAAGGAAGGCCTCTGGGCTCATGTATTGTGGATTGGGCTTCTATTTGGGCACCTTTAGCCAAGTCAAACAGCCACCAACCACTCAGAATGTACTGGGAACAAGTTACAGCCAAATGTCACCAAAGTGCTTCTCTCAGCCTGAAAAGGCTATTTAGATCCATGATATTTATAAGAAAGTGGGTGTCAGTTTAGTCATAAGGAAGGCCTTTGGACTCATGTATTGTGGATTGGGCTTCTATTTGGCCACTTTTAGCCAAGTCACACAGTCAGCAGCCACTTAGACTGTACTGGGAACAAGTTACAGTTAAATGTCACCAAACTGCTTCTCTCAGCCTGAAAAGGCTATTTTGACCAATGATTTTTTTTAAGAAAATGGGTGCCAGTTTTGTCATAAGGAAGGCATTTGGGCCCATATATATTGCATTGGGATTCTATTTGGGCACTTTTAGGCACAACACACAGTCACCAGCCACTAAGAATGTACTGGGAACAAGTTACAGTTAAACGTCACCAAAGTGCTTCTCTCAGCCTGAAAAGGCTATTTCGACCCATCATATTTTTAAGAAAGTGGGTGTCAGTTTAGTCATAAGGAAGGCCTCTGGGCTCATGTATTGTGGATTGGGCTTCTATTTGGCCACTTTTAGCCAAGTCACACAGTCAGCAGCTACTTAGACTGTACTGGGAACAAGTTACAGTTAAACGTCACCAAAGTGCTTCTCTCGGCCTGAAAAGGCTATTTTGACCAATGATTTTTTACAGAAAATGGGTGTCAGTTTTGTCATAAGGAAGGCATTTGGGCCCATGTATAGTGTATTGGGATTCTATTTGGGAACTTTTAGCCACAACACAGTCACCAGCCACAAAGAATGTACTGGGAACAAGTTACAGTTAAACGTCACCAAAGTGCTTCTCTCAGCCTGAAAAGGCTATTTCGACCCATCATATTTTTAAGAAAGTGGGTGTCAGTTTAGTCATAAGGAAGGCCTCTGGGCTCATGTATTGTGGATTGGGCTTCTATTTGGCCACTTTTAGCCAAGTCACACAGTCAGCAGCTACTTAGACTGTACTGGGAACAAGTTACAGTTAAACGTCACCAAAGTGCTTCTCTCGGCCTGAAAAGGCTATTTTGACCAATGATTTTTTACAGAAAATGGGTGTCAGTTTTGTCATAAGGAAGGCATTTGGGCCCATGTATAGTGTATTGGGATTCTATTTGGGAACTTTTAGCCACAACACACAGTCACCAGCCACTAAGAATGTACTGGGAACAAGTTACAGTTAAACGTCACCAAAGTGCTTCTCTCAGCCTGAAAAGGCTATTTAGACCCATAATATTTTTAAGAAAGTGGGTGTCAGTTTAGTCATAAGGAAGGCCTCTGGGCTCATGTATTGTGGATTGGGCTTCTATTTGGGCACCTTTAGCCAAGTCAAACAGCCACCAACCACTCAGAATGTACTGGGAACAAGTTACAGCCAAATGTCACCAAAGTGCTTCTCTCAGCCTGAAAAGGCTATTTAGATCCATGATATTTTTAAGAAAGTGGGTGTCAGTTTAGTCATAAGGAAGGCCTTTGGGCTCAAGTATTGTGGATTGGGCTTCTATTTGGCCACTTTTAGCCAAGTCACACAGTCAGCAGCCACTTAGACTGTACTGGGAACAAGTTACAGTTAAATGTCACCAAAGTGCTTCTCTCAGCCTGAAAAGGCTATTTTGACCAATGATTTTTTTTAAGAAAATGGGTGCCAGTTTTGTCATAAGGAAGGCATTTGGGCCCATATATAGTGCATTGGGATTCTATTTGGGCACTTTTAGGCACAACACACAGTCACCAGCCACTAAGAATGTACTGGGAACAAGTTACAGTTAAACGTCACCAAAGTGCTTCTCTCAGCCTGAAAAGGCTATTTCGACCCATCATATTTTTAAGAAAGTGGGTGTCAGTTTAGTCATAAGGAAGGCCTCTGGGCTCATGTATTGTGGATTGGGCTTCTATTTGGCCACTTTTAGCCAAGTCACACAGTCAGCAGCTACTTAGACTGTACTGGGAACAAGTTACAGTTAAACGTCACCAAAGTGCTTCTCTCGGCCTGAAAAGGCTATTTTGACCAATGATTTTTTACAGAAAATGGGTGTCGGTTTTGTCATAAGGAAGGCATTTGGGCCCATGTATAGTGTATTGGGATTCTATTTGGGAACTTTTAGCCACAACGCACAGTCACCAGCCACTAAGAATGTACTGGGAACAAGTTACAGTTAAACGTCACCAAAGTGCTTCTCTCAGCCTGAAAAGGCTATTTCGACCCATCATATTTTTAAGAAAGTGGGTGTCAGTTTAGTCATAAGGAAGGCCTCTGGGCTCATGTATTGTGGATTGGGCTTCTATTTTGCCACTTTTAGCCAAGTCACACAGTCAGCAGCTACTTAGACTGTACTGGGAACAAGTTACAGTTAAACGTCACCAAAGTGCTTCTCTCGGCCTGAAAAGGCTATTTTGACCAATGATTTTTTACAGAAAATGGGTGTCAGTTTTGTCATAAGGAAGGCATTTGGGCCCATGTATAGTGTATTGGGATTCTATTTGGGAACTTTTAGCCACAACACACAGTCACCAGCCACTAAGAATGTACTGGGAACAAGTTACAGTTAAACGTCACCAAAGTGCTTTTCTCAGCCTGAAAAGGCTATTTAGACCCATAATATTTTTAAGAAAGTGGGTGTCAGTTTAGTCATAAGGAAGGCCTCTGGGCTCATGTATTGTGGATTGGGCTTCTATTTGGGCACCTTTAGCCAAGTCAAACAGCCACCAACCACTCAGAATGTACTGGGAACAAGTTATAGCCAAATGTCACCAAAGTGCTTCTCTCAGCCTGAAAAGGCTATTTTGACCAATGATTTTTTTTAAGAAAATGGGTGTCAGTTTTGGCATAAGGAAGACATTTAGGACCATGTATAGTGCATTGGGATTCTATTTGGGCACTTTTAGGTACAACACACAGTCACCAGCCACTCAGAATGTACAGGGAACAAGTTACAGCCAAATGTCACCAAAGTGCTTCTCTCAGCCTGAAAAGGCTATTTAGACCCATGATATTTTTAAGAAAGTGGGTGTCAGTTTAGTCATAAGGAAGGCCTTTGGACTCATGTATTGTGGATTGGGCTTCTATTTGGCCACTTTTAGCCAAGTCACACAGTCAGCAGCCACTTAAACTGTACTGGGAACAAGTTATAGTTAAATGTCACCAAAGTGCTTCTCTCAGCCTGAAAAGGCTATTTTGACCAATGATTTTTTTAAGAAAATGGGTGTCAGTTTTGTCATAAGGAAGACATTTAGGACCATGTATAGTGCATTGGGATTCTATTTGGGCACTTTTAGGTACAACACACCAGCCACTCAGAATGTACTGGGAACAAGTTACAGCCAAATGTCACCAAAGTGCTTCTCTCAGCCTGAAAAGGCTATTTAGACCCATGATATTTTTAAGAAAGTGGGTGTCAGTTTTGGCATAAGGAAGACATTTAGGACCATGTATAGTGCATTGGGATTCTATTTGGGCACTCTTAGCCACAACACACAGTCAGCAGCCACTCAGGATGTACTGGGAACAAGCTACAGTTAAACGTCACCAAAGTGCTTCTCTCAGCCTGAAAAGGCTATTTTGACAAATGATTTTTTTAAGAAAATGAGTGTCAGTTTTGTCATAAGGAAGGCATTTGGGCCCATGTATAGTGCATTGGGATTCTATTTGGGCACTTTTAGGTACAACACACAGTCTGCAGCCACTCAGAAAGCACTGGGAACAAGTTACAGCCAAATGTCACCAAAGTGCTTCTCTCAGCCTGAAAAGGCTATTTTGACCAATGATTTTTTAAAGAAAATGAGTGTCAGTTTAGTCATAAGGAAGGCATTTAGGCCCATGTATAGTGCATTAGGATTCTACTTGGGCACTTTTAGTCAAGTCACACAGCCAGCAGCCACTCGGAATGTACTGGGAGCAAGTTACAGCCAAATGTCACCAAAGTGCTTGTCTCAGCCTGAAAAGGCTATTTAGACCCATGATATTTTTAAGAAAATGGGTGTCAGTTTTGTCATAAGGAAGGCATTTAGGCCCATGTATAGTGCATTGGGATTCTATTTGGGCACTTTTATCCACAACACACAGTCACCAGCCACTAAGAATGTCCTGGGAACAAGTTACAGTTAAACATCACCAAAGTGCTTCTCTCAGCCTGAAAAGGCTATTTTGACCAATGATTTTTTTTTTAAAAATGGGTGTCAGTTTTGTCATAAGGAAGGCATTTGGGCCCCTATATAGTGCATTGGGATTCTATTTGGGCACTTTTAGGTACAACACACAGTCAGCAGCCACTCAGACAGTACTGGGAACAAGTTACAGCCAAATATCACCAAAGTGCTTGTCTCAGCCTGAAAAGGCTATTTTGACCAATGATTTTTTACAGAAAATGGGTGTCAGTTTTGTCATAAGGAAGGCCTCTGGGCTCATGTATTGTGGATTGGGCTTCTATTTGGGCACCTTTAGCCAAGTCAAACAGCCACCAACCACTCAGAATGTACTGGGAACAAGTTACAGCCAAATGTCACCAAAGTGCTTCTCTCAGCCTGAAAAGGCTATTTAGATCCATGATATTTTTAAGAAAGTGGGTGTCAGTTTAGTCATAAGGAAGGCCTTTGGGCTCATGTATTGTGGATTGGGCTTCTATTTGGCCACTTTTAGCCAAGTCACACAGTCAGCAGCCACTTAGACTGTACTGGGAACAAGTTACAGTTAAATGTCACCAAAGTGCTTCTCTCAGCCTGAAAAGGCTATTTTGACCAATGATTTTTTTTAAGAAAATGGGTGCCAGTTTTGTCATAAGGAAGGCATTTGGGCCCATATATAGTGCATTGGGATTCTATTTGGGCACTTTTAGGCACAACACACAGTCACCAGCCACTAAGAATGTACTGGGAACAAGTTACAGTGAAACGTCACCAAAGTGCTTCTCTCAGCCTGAAAAGGCTATTTCCACCCATCATATTTTTAAGAAAGTGGGTGTCAGATTAGTCATAAGGAAGGCCTCTGGGCTCATGTATTGTGGATTGGGCTTCTATTTGGCCACTTTTAGCCAAGTCACACAGTCAGCAGCTACTTAGACTGTACTGGGAACAAGTTACAGTTAAACGTCACCAAAGTGCTTCTCTCGGCCTGAAAAGGCTATTTTGACCAATGATTTTTTACAGAAAATGGGTGTCAGTTTTGTCATAAGGAAGGCATTTGGGCCCATGTATAGTGTATTGGGATTCTATTTGGGAACTTTTAGCCACAACACACAGTCACCAGCCACTAAGAATGTACTGGGAACAAGTTACAGTGAAACGTCACCAAAGTGCTTCTCTCAGCCTGAAAAGGCTATTTCCACCCATCATATTTTTAAGAAAGTGGGTGTCAGTTTAGTCATAAGGAAGGCCTCTGGGCTCATGTATTGTGGATTGGGCTTCTATTTGGCCACTTTTAGCCAAGTCACACAGTCAGCAGCTACTTAGACTGTACTGGGAACAAGTTACAGTTAAACGTCACCAAAGTGCTTCTCTCGGCCTGAAAAGGCTATTTTGACCAATGATTTTTTACAGAAAATGGGTGTCAGTTTTGTCATAAGGAAGGCATTTGGGCCCATGTATAGTGTATTGGGATTCTATTTGGGAACTTTTAGCCACAACACACAGTCACCAGCCACTAAGAATGTACTGGGAACAAGTTACAGTTAAACGTCACCAAAGTGCTTTTCTCAGCCTGAAAAGGCTATTTAGACCCATAATATTTTTAAGAAAGTGGGTGTCAGTTTAGTCATAAGGAAGGCCTCTGGGCTCATGTATTGTGGATTGGGCTTCTATTTGGGCACCTTTAGCCAAGTCAAACAGCCACCAACCACTCAGAATGTACTGGGAACAAGTTATAGCCAAATGTCACCAAAGTGCTTCTCTCAGCCTGAAAAGGCTATTTTGACCAATGATTTTTTTTAAGAAAATGGGTGTCAGTTTTGGCATAAGGAAGACATTTAGGACCATGTATAGTGCATTGGGATTCTATTTGGGCACTTTTAGGTACAACACACAGTCACCAGCCACTCAGAATGTACAGGGAACAAGTTACAGCCAAATGTCACCAAAGTGCTTCTCTCAGCCTGAAAAGGCTATTTAGACCCATGATATTTTTAAGAAAGTGGGTGTCAGTTTAGTCATAAGGAAGGCCTTTGGACTCATGTATTGTGGATTGGGCTTCTATTTGGCCACTTTTAGCCAAGTCACACAGTCAGCAGCCACTTAAACTGTACTGGGAACAAGTTATAGTTAAATGTCACCAAAGTGCTTCTCTCAGCCTGAAAAGGCTATTTTGACCAATGATTTTTTTAAGAAAATGGGTGTCAGTTTTGTCATAAGGAAGACATTTAGGACCATGTATAGTGCATTGGGATTCTATTTGGGCACTTTTAGGTACAACACACCAGCCACTCAGAATGTACTGGGAACAAGTTACAGCCAAATGTCACCAAAGTGCTTCTCTCAGCCTGAAAAGGCTATTTAGACCCATGATATTTTTAAGAAAGTGGGTGTCAGTTTTGGCATAAGGAAGACATTTAGGACCATGTATAGTGCATTGGGATTCTATTTGGGCACTCTTAGCCACAACACACAGTCAGCAGCCACTCAGGATGTACTGGGAACAAGCTACAGTTAAACGTCACCAAAGTGCTTCTCTCAGCCTGAAAAGGCTATTTTGACAAATGATTTTTTTAAGAAAATGAGTGTCAGTTTTGTCATAAGGAAGGCATTTGGGCCCATGTATAGTGCATTGGGATTCTATTTGGGCACTTTTAGGTACAACACACAGTCAGCAGCCACTCAGAAAGCACTGGGAACAAGTTACAGCCAAATGTCACCAAAGTGCTTCTCTCAGCCTGAAAAGTCTATTTTGACCAATGATTTTTTAAAGAAAATGAGTGTCAGTTTAGTCATAAGGAAGGCATTTAGGCCCATGTATAGTGCATTAGGATTCTACTTGGGCACTTTTAGTCAAGTCACACAGCCAGCAGCCACTCGGAATGTACTGGGAGCAAGTTACAGCCAAATGTCACCAAAGTGCTTGTCTCAGCCTGAAAAGGCTATTTAGACCCATGATATTTTTAAGAAAATGGGTGTCAGTTTTGTCATAAGGAAGGCATTTAGGCCCATGTATAGTGCATTGGGATTCTATTTGGGCACTTTTATCCACAACACACAGTCACCAGCCACCAAGAATGTCCTGGGAACAAGTTACAGTTAAACATCACCAAAGTGCTTCTCTCAGCCTGAAAAGGCTATTTTGACCAATGATTTTTTTTTTTTAAATGGGTGTCAGTTTTGTCATAAGGAAGGCATTTGGGCCCCTATATAGTGCATTGGGATTCTATTTGGGCACTTTTAGGTACAACACACAGTCAGCAGCCACTCAGACAGTACTGGGAACAAGTTACAGCCAAATATCACCAAAGTGCTTGTCTCAGCCTGAAAAGGCTATTTTGACCAATGATTTTTTTACAGAAAATGGGTGTCAGTTTTGTCATAAGGAAGGCCTCTGGGCTCATGTATTGTGGATTGGGCTTCTATTTGGGCACCTTTAGCCAAGTCAAACAGCCACCAACCACTCAGAATGTACTGGGAACAAGTTACAGCCAAATGTCACCAAAGTGCTTCTCTCAGCCTGAAAAGGCTATTTAGATCCATGATATTTTTAAGAAAGTGGGTGTCAGTTTAGTCATAAGGAAGGCCTTTGGGCTCATGTATTGTGGATTGGGCTTCTATTTGGCCACTTTTAGCCAAGTCACACAGTCAGCAGCCACTTAGACTGTACTGGGAACAAGTTACAGTTAAATGTCACCAAAGTGCTTCTCTCAGCCTGAAAAGGCTATTTTGACCAATGATTTTTTTTAAGAAAATGGGTGCCAGTTTTGTCATAAGGAAGGCATTTGGGCCCATATATAGTGCATTGGGATTCTATTTGGGCACTTTTAGGCACAACACACAGTCACCAGCCACTAAGAATGTACTGGGAACAAGTTACAGTGAAACGTCACCAAAGTGCTTCTCTCAGCCTGAAAAGGCTATTTCCACCCATCATATTTTTAAGAAAGTGGGTGTCAGTTTAGTCATAAGGAAGGCCTCTGGGCTCATGTATTGTGGATTGGGCTTCTATTTGGCCACTTTTAGCCAAGTCACACAGTCAGCAGCTACTTAGACTGTACTGGGAACAAGTTACAGTTAAACGTCACCAAAGTGCTTCTCTCGGCCTGAAAAGGCTATTTTGACCAATGATTTTTTACAGAAAATGGGTGTCAGTTTTGTCATAAGGAAGGCATTTGGGCCCATGTATAGTGTATTGGGATTCTATTTGGGAACTTTTAGCCACAACACACAGTCACCAGCCACTAAGAATGTACTGGGAACAAGTTACAGTTAAACGTCACCAAAGTGCTTCTCTCAGCTTTAAAAGGCTATTTAGACCCATAATATTTTTAAGAAAGTGGGTGTCAGTTTAGTCATAAGGAAGGCCTCTGGGCTCATGTATTGTGGATTGGGCTTCTATTTGGGCACCTTTAGCCAAGTCAAACAGCCACCAACCACTCAGAATGTACTGGGAACAAGTTACAGCCAAATGTCACCAAAGTGCTTCTCTCAGCCTGAAAAGGCTATTTAGATCCATGATATTTATAAGAAAGTGGGTGTCAGTTTAGTCATAAGGAAGGCCTTTGGACTCATGTATTGTGGATTGGGCTTCTATTTGGCCACTTTTAGCCAAGTCACACAGTCAGCAGCCACTTAGACTGTACTGGGAACAAGTTACAGTTAAATGTCACCAAACTGCTTCTCTCAGCCTGAAAAGGCTATTTTGACCAATGATTTTTTTTAAGAAAATGGGTGCCAGTTTTGTCATAAGGAAGGCATTTGGGCCCATATATAGTGCATTGGGATTCTGTTTGGGCACTTTTAGGCACAACACACAGTCACCAGCCACTAAGAATGTACTGGGAACAAGTTACAGTTAAACGTCACCAAAGTGCTTCTCTCAGCCTGAAAAGGCTATTTCGACCCATCATATTTTTAAGAAAGTGGGTGTCAGTTTAGTCATAAGGAAGGCCTCTGGGCTCATGTATTGTGGATTGGGCTTCTATTTGGCCACTTGTAGCCAAGTCACACAGTCAGCAGCTACTTAGACTGTACTGGGAACAAGTTACAGTTAAACGTCACCAAAGTGCTTCTCTCGGCCTGAAAAGGCTATTTTGACCAATGATTTTTTACAGAAAATGGGTGTCAGTTTTGTCATAAGGAAGGCATTTGGGCCCATGTATAGTGTATTGGGATTCTATTTGGGAACTTTTAGCCACAACACACAGTCACCAGCCACAAAGAATGTACTGGGAACAAGTTACAGTTAAACGTCACCAAAGTGCTTCTCTCAGCCTGAAAAGGCTATTTCGACCCATCATATTTTTAAGAAAGTGGGTGTCAGTTTAGTCATAAGGAAGGCCTCTGGGCTCATGTATTGTGGATTGGGCTTCTATTTGGCCACTTTTAGCCAAGTCACACAGTCAGCAGCTACTTAGACTGTACTGGGAACAAGTTACAGTTAAACGTCACCAAAGTGCTTCTCTCGGCCTGAAAAGGCTATTTTGACCAATGATTTTTTTTAAGAAAATGGGTGCCAGTTTTGTCATAAGGAAGGCATTTGGGCCCATATATAGTGCATTGGGATTCTATTTGGGCACTTTTAGGCACAACATACAATCACCAGCCACTAAGAATGTACTGGGAACAAGTTACAGTTAAACGTCACCAAAGTGCTTCTCTCAGCCTGAAAAGGCTATTTCCACCCATCATATTTTTAAGAAAGTGGGTGTCAGTTTAGTCATAAGGAAGGCCTCTGGGCTCATGTATTGTGGATTGGGCTTCTATTTGGCCACTTTTAGCCAAGTCACACAGTCAGCAGCTACTTAGACTGTACTGGGAACAAGTTACAGTTAAACGTCACCAAAGTGCTTCTCTCGGCCTGAAAAGGCTATTTTGACCAATGATTTTTTACAGAAAATGGGTGTCAGTTTTGTCATAAGGAAGGCATTTGGGCCCATGTATAGTGTATTGGGATTCTATTTGGGAACTTTTAGCCACAACACACAGTCACCAGCCACTAAGAATGTACTGGGAACAAGTTACAGTTAAACGTCACCAAAGTGCTTCTCTCAGCTTTAAAAGGCTATTTAGACCCATAATATTTTTAAGAAAGTGGGTGTCAGTTTAGTCATAAGGAAGGCCTCTGGGCTCATGTATTGTGGATTGGGCTTCTATTTGGGCACCTTTAGCCAAGTCAAACAGCCACCAACCACTCAGAATGTACTGGGAACAAGTTACAGCCAAATGTCACCAAAGTGCTTCTCTCAGCCTGAAAAGGCTATTTAGATCCATGATATTTATAAGAAAGTGGGTGTCAGTTTAGTCATAAGGAAGGCCTTTGGACTCATGTATTGTGGATTGGGCTTCTATTTGGCCACTTTTAGCCAAGTCACACAGTCAGCAGCCACTTAGACTGTACTGGGAACAAGTTACAGTTAAATGTCACCAAACTGCTTCTCTCAGCCTGAAAAGGCTATTTTGACCAATGATTTTTTTTAAGAAAATGGGTGCCAGTTTTGTCATAAGGAAGGCATTTGGGCCCATATATAGTGCATTGGGATTCTATTTGGGCACTTTTAGGCACAACACACAGTCACCAGCCACTAAGAATGTACTGGGAACAAGTTACAGTTAAACGTCACCAAAGTGCTTCTCTCAGCCTGAAAAGGCTATTTCGACCCATCATATTTTTAAGAAAGTGGGTGTCAGTTTAGTCATAAGGAAGGCCTCTGGGCTCATGTATTGTGGATTGGGCTTCTATTTGGCCACTTTTAGCCAAGTCACACAGTCAGCAGCTACTTAGACTGTACTGGGAACAAGTTACAGTTAAACGTCACCAAAGTGCTTCTCTTGGCCTGAAAAGGCTATTTTGACCAATGATTTTTTACAGAAAATGGGTGTCAGTTTTGTCATAAGGAAGGCATTTGGGCCCATGTATAGTGTATTGGGATTCTATTTGGGAACTTTTAGCCACAACACACAGTCACCAGCCACAAAGAATGTACTGGGAACAAGTTACAGTTAAACGTCACCAAAGTGCTTCTCTCAGCCTGAAAAGGCTATTTCGACCCATCATATTTTTAAGAAAGTGGGTGTCAGTTTAGTCATAAGGAAGGCCTCTGGGCTCATGTATTGTGGATTGGGCTTCTATTTGGCCACTTTTAGCCAAGTCACACAGTCAGCAGCTACTTAGACTGTACTGGGAACAAGTTACAGTTAAACGTCACCAAAGTGCTTCTCTCGGCCTGAAAAGGCTATTTTGACCAATGATTTTTTACAGAAAATGGGTGTCAGTTTTGTCATAAGGAAGGCATTTGGGCCCATGTATAGTGTATTGGGATTCTATTTGGGAACTTTTAGCCACAACACACAGTCACCAGCCACTAAGAATGTACTGGGAACAAGTTACAGTTAAACGTCACCAAAGTGCTTCTCTCAGCTTTAAAAGGCTATTTAGACCCATAATATTTTTAAGAAAGTGGGTGTCAGTTTAGTCATAAGGAAGGCCTCTGGGCTCATGTATTGTGGATTGGGCTTCTATTTGGGCACCTTTAGCCAAGTCAAACAGCCACCAACCACTCAGAATGTACTGGGAACAAGTTACAGCCAAATGTCACCAAAGTGCTTCTCTCAGCCTGAAAAGGCTATTTAGATCCATGATATTTATAAGAAAGTGGGTGTCAGTTTAGTCATAAGGAAGGCCTTTGGACTCATGTATTGTGGATTGGGCTTCTATTTGGCCACTTTTAGCCAAGTCACACAGTCAGCAGCCACTTAGACTGTACTGGGAACAAGTTACAGTTAAATGTCACCAAACTGCTTCTCTCAGCCTGAAAAGGCTATTTTGACCAATGATTTTTTTTAAGAAAATGGGTGCCAGTTTTGTCATAAGGAAGGCATTTGGGCCCATATATAGTGCATTGGGATTCTATTTGGGCACTTTTAGGCACAACACACAGTCACCAGCCACTAAGAATGTACTGGGAACAAGTTACAGTTAAACGTCACCAAAGTGCTTCTCTCAGCCTGAAAAGGCTATTTCGACCCATCATATTTTTAAGAAAGTGGGTGTCAGTTTAGTCATAAGGAAGGCCTCTGGGCTCATGTATTGTGGATTGGGCTTCTATTTGGCCACTTTTAGCCAAGTCACACAGTCAGCAGCTACTTAGACTGTACTGGGAACAAGTTACAGTTAAACGTCACCAAAGTGCTTCTCTTGGCCTGAAAAGGCTATTTTGACCAATGATTTTTTACAGAAAATGGGTGTCAGTTTTGTCATAAGGAAGGCATTTGGGCCCATGTATAGTGTATTGGGATTCTATTTGGGAACTTTTAGCCACAACACACAGTCACCAGCCACAAAGAATGTACTGGGAACAAGTTACAGTTAAACGTCACCAAAGTGCTTCTCTCAGCCTGAAAAGGCTATTTCGACCCATCATATTTTTAAGAAAGTGGGTGTCAGTTTAGTCATAAGGAAGGCCTCTGGGCTCATGTATTGTGGATTGGGCTTCTATTTGGCCACTTTTAGCCAAGTCACACAGTCAGCAGCTACTTAGACTGTACTGGGAACAAGTTACAGTTAAACGTCACCAAAGTGCTTCTCTCGGCCTGAAAAGGCTATTTTGACCAATGATTTTTTACAGAAAATGGGTGTCAGTTTTGTCATAAGGAAGGCATTTGGGCCCATGTATAGTGTATTGGGATTCTATTTGGGAACTTTTAGCCACAACACACAGTCACCAGCCACTAAGAATGTACTGGGAACAAGTTACAGTTAAACGTCACCAAAGTGCTTCTCTCAGCCTGAAAAGGCTATTTAGACCCATAATATTTTTAAGAAAGTGGGTGTCAGTTTAGTCATAAGGAAGGCCTCTGGGCTCATGTATTGTGGATTGGGCTTCTATTTGGGCACCTTTAGCCAAGTCAAACAGCCACCAACCACTCAGAATGTACTGGGAACAAGTTACAGCCAAATGTCACCAAAGTGCTTCTCTCAGCCTGAAAAGGCTATTTAGATCCATGATATTTTTAAGAAAGTGGGTGTCAGTTTAGTCATAAGGAAGGCCTTTGGGCTCAAGTATTGTGGATTGGGCTTCTATTTGGCCACTTTTAGCCAAGTCACACAGTCAGCAGCCACTTAGACTGTACTGGGAACAAGTTACAGTTAAATGTCACCAAAGTGCTTCTCTCAGCCTGAAAAGGCTATTTTGACCAATGATTTTTTTTAAGAAAATGGGTGCCAGTTTTGTCATAAGGAAGGCATTTGGGCCCATATATAGTGCATTGGGATTCTATTTGGGCACTTTTAGGCACAACACACAGTCACCAGCCACTAAGAATGTACTGGGAACAAGTTACAGTTAAACGTCACCAAAGTGCTTCTCTCAGCCTGAAAAGGCTATTTCGACCCATCATATTTTTAAGAAAGTGGGTGTCAGTTTAGTCATAAGGAAGGCCTCTGGGCTCATGTATTGTGGATTGGGCTTCTATTTGGCCACTTTTAGCCAAGTCACACAGTCAGCAGCTACTTAGACTGTACTGGGAACAAGTTACAGTTAAACGTCACCAAAGTGCTTCTCTCGGCCTGAAAAGGCTATTTTGACCAATGATTTTTTACAGAAAATGGGTGTCGGTTTTGTCATAAGGAAGGCATTTGGGCCCATGTATAGTGTATTGGGATTCTATTTGGGAACTTTTAGCCACAACGCACAGTCACCAGCCACTAAGAATGTACTGGGAACAAGTTACAGTTAAACGTCACCAAAGTGCTTCTCTCAGCCTGAAAAGGCTATTTCGACCCATCATATTTTTAAGAAAGTGGGTGTCAGTTTAGTCATAAGGAAGGCCTCTGGGCTCATGTATTGTGGATTGGGCTTCTATTTTGCCACTTTTAGCCAAGTCACACAGTCAGCAGCTACTTAGACTGTACTGGGAACAAGTTACAGTTAAACGTCACCAAAGTGCTTCTCTCGGCCTGAAAAGGCTATTTTGACCAATGATTTTTTACAGAAAATGGGTGTCAGTTTTGTCATAAGGAAGGCATTTGGGCCCATGTATAGTGTATTGGGATTCTATTTGGGAACTTTTAGCCACAACACACAGTCACCAGCCACTAAGAATGTACTGGGAACAAGTTACAGTTAAACGTCACCAAAGTGCTTCTCTCAGCTTTAAAAGGCTATTTAGACCCATAATATTTTTAAGAAAGTGGGTGTCAGTTTAGTCATAAGGAAGGCCTCTGGGCTCATGTATTGTGGATTGGGCTTCTATTTGGGCACCTTTAGCCAAGTCAAACAGCCACCAACCACTCAGAATGTACTGGGAACAAGTTAAAGCCAAATGTCACCAAAGTGCTTCTCTCAGCCTGAAAAGGCTATTTAGATCCATGATATTTATAAGAAAGTGGGTGTCAGTTTAGTCATAAGGAAGGCCTTTGGACTCATGTATTGTGGATTGGGCTTCTATTTGGCCACTTTTAGCCAAGTCACACAGTCAGCAGCCACTTAGACTGTACTGGGAACAAGTTACAGTTAAATGTCACCAAACTGCTTCTCTCAGCCTGAAAAGGCTATTTTGACCAATGATTTTTTTTAAGAAAATGGGTGCCAGTTTTGTCATAAGGAAGGCATTTGGGCCCATATATAGTGCATTGGGATTCTATTTGGGCACTTTTAGGCACAACACACAGTCACCAGCCACTAAGAATGTACTGGGAACAAGTTACAGTTAAACGTCACCAAAGTGCTTCTCTCAGCCTGAAAAGGCTATTTCGACCCATCATATTTTTAAGAAAGTGGGTGTCAGTTTAGTCATAAGGAAGGCCTCTGGGCTCATGTATTGTGGATTGGGCTTCTATTTGGCCACTTTTAGCCAAGTCACACAGTCAGCAGCTACTTAGACTGTACTGGGAACAAGTTACAGTTAAACGTCACCAAAGTGCTTCTCTCGGCCTGAAAAGGCTATTTTGACCAATGATTTTTTACAGAAAATGGGTGTCAGTTTTGTCATAAGGAAGGCATTTGGGCCCATGTATAGTGTATTGGGATTCTATTTGGGAACTTTTAGCCACAACACACAGTCACCAGCCACAAAGAATGTACTGGGAACAAGTTACAGTTAAACGTCACCAAAGTGCTTCTCTCAGCCTGAAAAGGCTATTTCGACCCATCATATTTTTAAGAAAGTGGGTGTCAGTTTAGTCATAAGGAAGGCCTCTGGGCTCATGTATTGTGGATTGGGCTTCTATTTGGCCACTTTTAGCCAAGTCACACAGTCAGCAGCTACTTAGACTGTACTGGGAACAAGTTACAGTTAAACGTCACCAAAGTGCTTCTCTCGGCCTGAAAAGGCTATTTTGACCAATGATTTTTTACAGAAAATGGGTGTCAGTTTTGTCATAAGGAAGGCATTTGGGCCCATGTATAGTGTATTGGGATTCTATTTGGGAACTTTTAGCCACAACACACAGTCACCAGCCACTAAGAATGTACTGGGAACAAGTTACAGTTAAACGTCACCAAAGTGCTTCTCTCAGCCTGAAAAGGCTATTTAGACCCATAATATTTTTAAGAAAGTGGGTGTCAGTTTAGTCATAAGGAAGGCCTCTGGGCTCATGTATTGTGGATTGGGCTTCTATTTGGGCACCTTTAGCCAAGTCAAACAGCCACCAACCACTCAGAATGTACTGGGAACAAGTTACAGCCAAATGTCACCAAAGTGCTTCTCTCAGCCTGAAAAGGCTATTTAGATCCATGATATTTTTAAGAAAGTGGGTGTCAGTTTAGTCATAAGGAAGGCCTTTGGGCTCAAGTATTGTGGATTGGGCTTCTATTTGGCCACTTTTAGCCAAGTCACACAGTCAGCAGCCACTTAGACTGTACTGGGAACAAGTTACAGTTAAATGTCACCAAAGTGCTTCTCTCAGCCTGAAAAGGCTATTTTGACCAATGATTTTTTTTAAGAAAATGGGTGCCAGTTTTGTCATAAGGAAGGCATTTGGGCCCATATATAGTGCATTGGGATTCTATTTGGGCACTTTTAGGCACAACACACAGTCACCAGCCACTAAGAATGTACTGGGAACAAGTTACAGTTAAACGTCACCAAAGTGCTTCTCTCAGCCTGAAAAGGCTATTTCGACCCATCATATTTTTAAGAAAGTGGGTGTCAGTTTAGTCATAAGGAAGGCCTCTGGGCTCATGTATTGTGGATTGGGCTTCTATTTGGCCACTTTTAGCCAAGTCACACAGTCAGCAGCTACTTAGACTGTACTGGGAACAAGTTACAGTTAAACGTCACCAAAGTGCTTCTCTCGGCCTGAAAAGGCTATTTTGACCAATGATTTTTTACAGAAAATGGGTGTCGGTTTTGTCATAAGGAAGGCATTTGGGCCCATGTATAGTGTATTGGGATTCTATTTGGGAACTTTTAGCCACAACGCACAGTCACCAGCCACTAAGAATGTACTGGGAACAAGTTACAGTTAAACGTCACCAAAGTGCTTCTCTCAGCCTGAAAAGGCTATTTCGACCCATCATATTTTTAAGAAAGTGGGTGTCAGTTTAGTCATAAGGAAGGCCTCTGGGCTCATGTATTGTGGATTGGGCTTCTATTTTGCCACTTTTAGCCAAGTCACACAGTCAGCAGCTACTTAGACTGTACTGGGAACAAGTTACAGTTAAACGTCACCAAAGTGCTTCTCTCGGCCTGAAAAGGCTATTTTGACCAATGATTTTTTACAGAAAATGGGTGTCAGTTTTGTCATAAGGAAGGCATTTGGGCCCATGTATAGTGTATTGGGATTCTATTTGGGAACTTTTAGCCACAACACACAGTCACCAGCCACTAAGAATGTACGGGGAACAAGTTACAGTTAAACGTCACCAAAGTGCTTCTCTCAGCCTGAAAAGGCTATTTCGACCCATCATATTTTTAAGAAAGTGGGTGTCAGTTTAGTCATAAGGAAGGCCTCTGGGCTCATGTATTGTGGATTGGGCTTCTATTTGGCCACTTTTAGCCAAGTCACACAGTCAGCAGCTATTTAGACTGTACTGGGAACAAGTTACAGTTAAACGTCACCAAAGTGCTTCTCTCGGCCTGAAAAGGCTATTTTGACCAATGATTTTTTACAGAAAATGGGTGTCAGTTTTGTCATAAGGAAGGCATTTGGGCCCATGTATAGTGTATTGGGATTCTATTTGGGAACTTTTAGCCACAACACACAGTCACCAGCCACTAAGAATGTACTGGGAACAAGTTACAGTTAAACGTCACCAAAGTGCTTTTCTCAGCCTGAAAAGGCTATTTAGACCCATAATATTTTTAAGAAAGTGGGTGTCAGTTTAGTCATAAGGAAGGCCTCTGGGCTCATGTATTGTGGATTGGGCTTCTATTTGGGCACCTTTAGCCAAGTCAAACAGCCACCAACCACTCAGAATGTACTGGGAACAAGTTATAGCCAAATGTCACCAAAGTGCTTCTCTCAGCCTGAAAAGGCTATTTTGACCAATGATTTTTTTTAAGAAAATGGGTGTCAGTTTTGGCATAAGGAAGACATTTAGGACCATGTATAGTGCATTGGGATTCTATTTGGGCACTTTTAGGTACAACACACAGTCACCAGCCACTCAGAATGTACAGGGAACAAGTTACAGCCAAATGTCACCAAAGTGCTTCTCTCAGCCTGAAAAGGCTATTTAGACCCATGATATTTTTAAGAAAGTGGGTGTCAGTTTAGTCATAAGGAAGGCCTTTGGACTCATGTATTGTGGATTGGGCTTCTATTTGGCCACTTTTAGCCAAGTCACACAGTCAGCAGCCACTTAGACTGTACTGGGAACAAGTTACAGTTAAATGTCACCAAAGTGCTTCTCTCAGCCTGAAAAGGCTATTTTGACCAATGATTTTTTTTAAGAAAATGGGTGCCAGTTTTGTCATAAGGAAGGCATTTGGGCCCATATATAGTGCATTGGGATTCTATTTGGGCACTTTTAGGCACAACACACAGTCACCAGCCACTAAGAATGTACTGGGAACAAGTTACAGTGAAACGTCACCAAAGTGCTTCTCTCAGCCTGAAAAGGCTATTTCCACCCATCATATTTTTAAGAAAGTGGGTGTCAGTTTAGTCATAAGGAAGGCCTCTGGGCTCATGTATTGTGGATTGGGCTTCTATTTGGCCACTTTTAGCCAAGTCACACAGTCAGCAGCTACTTAGACTGTACTGGGAACAAGTTACAGTTAAACGTCACCAAAGTGCTTCTCTCGGCCTGAAAAGGCTATTTTGACCAATGATTTTTTACAGAAAATGGGTGTCAGTTTTGTCATAAGGAAGGCATTTGGGCCCATGTATAGTGTATTGGGATTCTATTTGGGAACTTTTAGCCACAACACACAGTCACCAGCCACTAAGAATGTACTGGGAACAAGTTACAGTTAAACGTCACCAAAGTGCTTCTCTCAGCTTTAAAAGGCTATTTAGACCCATAATATTTTTAAGAAAGTGGGTGTCAGTTTAGTCATAAGGAAGGCCTCTGGGCTCATGTATTGTGGATTGGGCTTCTATTTGGGCACCTTTAGCCAAGTCAAACAGCCACCAACCACTCAGAATGTACTGGGAACAAGTTACAGCCAAATGTCACCAAAGTGCTTCTCTCAGCCTGAAAAGGCTATTTAGATCCATGATATTTATAAGAAAGTGGGTGTCAGTTTAGTCATAAGGAAGGCCTTTGGACTCATGTATTGTGGATTGGGCTTCTATTTGGCCACTTTTAGCCAAGTCACACAGTCAGCAGCCACTTAGACTGTACTGGGAACAAGTTACAGTTAAATGTCACCAAACTGCTTCTCTCAGCCTGAAAAGGCTATTTTGACCAATGATTTTTTTTAAGAAAATGGGTGCCAGTTTTGTCATAAGGAAGGCATTTGGGCCCATATATAGTGCATTGGGATTCTGTTTGGGCACTTTTAGGCACAACACACAGTCACCAGCCACTAAGAATGTACTGGGAACAAGTTACAGTTAAACGTCACCAAAGTGCTTCTCTCAGCCTGAAAAGGCTATTTCGACCCATCATATTTTTAAGAAAGTGGGTGTCAGTTTAGTCATAAGGAAGGCCTCTGGGCTCATGTATTGTGGATTGGGCTTCTATTTGGCCACTTGTAGCCAAGTCACACAGTCAGCAGCTACTTAGACTGTACTGGGAACAAGTTACAGTTAAACGTCACCAAAGTGCTTCTCTCGGCCTGAAAAGGCTATTTTGACCAATGATTTTTTACAGAAAATGGGTGTCAGTTTTGTCATAAGGAAGGCATTTGGGCCCATGTATAGTGTATTGGGATTCTATTTGGGAACTTTTAGCCACAACACACAGTCACCAGCCACAAAGAATGTACTGGGAACAAGTTACAGTTAAACGTCACCAAAGTGCTTCTCTCAGCCTGAAAAGGCTATTTCGACCCATCATATTTTTAAGAAAGTGGGTGTCAGTTTAGTCATAAGGAAGGCCTCTGGGCTCATGTATTGTGGATTGGGCTTCTATTTGGCCACTTTTAGCCAAGTCACACAGTCAGCAGCTACTTAGACTGTACTGGGAACAAGTTACAGTTAAACGTCACCAAAGTGCTTCTCTCGGCCTGAAAAGGCTATTTTGACCAATGATTTTTTACAGAAAATGGGTGTCAGTTTTGTCATAAGGAAGGCATTTGGGCCCATGTATAGTGTATTGGGATTCTATTTGGGAACTTTTAGCCACAACACACAGTCACCAGCCACTAAGAATGTACTGGGAACAAGTTACAGTTAAACGTCACCAAAGTGCTTCTCTCAGCCTGAAAAGGCTATTTAGACCCATAATATTTTTAAGAAAGTGGGTGTCAGTTTAGTCATAAGGAAGGCCTCTGGGCTCATATATTGTGGATTGGGCTTCTATTTGGGCACCTTTAGCCAAGTCAAACAGCCACCAACCACTCAGAATGTACTGGGAACAAGTTACAGCCAAATGTCACCAAAGTGCTTCTCTCAGCCTGAAAAGGCTATTTAGATCCATGATATTTTTAAGAAAGTGGGTGTCAGTTTAGTCATAAGGAAGGCCTTTGGGCTCAAGTATTGTGGATTGGGCTTCTATTTGGCCACTTTTAGCCAAGTCACACAGTCAGCAGCCACTTAGACTGTACTGGGAACAAGTTACAGTTAAATGTCACCAAAGTGCTTCTCTCAGCCTGAAAAGGCTATTTTGACCAATGATTTTTTTTAAGAAAATGGGTGCCAGTTTTGTCATAAGGAAGGCATTTGGGCCCATATATAGTGCATTGGGATTCTATTTGGGCACTTTTAGGCACAACATACAATCACCAGCCACTAAGAATGTACTGGGAACAAGTTACAGTTAAACGTCACCAAAGTGCTTCTCTCAGCCTGAAAAGGCTATTTCCACCCATCATATTTTTAAGAAAGTGGGTGTCAGTTTAGTCATAAGGAAGGCCTCTGGGCTCATGTATTGTGGATTGGGCTTCTATTTGGCCACTTTTAGCCAAGTCACACAGTCAGCAGCTACTTAGACTGTTCTGGGAACAAGTTACAGTTAAACGTCACCAAAGTGCTTCTCTCGGCCTGAAAAGGCTATTTTGACCAATGATTTTTTACAGAAAATGGGTGTCAGTTTTGTCATAAGGAAGGCATTTGGGCCCATGTATAGTGTATTGGGATTCTATTTGGGAACTTTTAGCCACAACACACAGTCACCAGCCACTAAGAATGTACTGGGAACAAGTTACAGTTAAACGTCACCAAAGTGCTTCTCTCAGCTTTAAAAGGCTATTTAGACCCATAATATTTTTAAGAAAGTGGGTGTCAGTTTAGTCATAAGGAAGGCCTCTGGGCTCATGTATTGTGGATTGGGCTTCTATTTGGGCACCTTTAGCCAAGTCAAACAGCCACCAACCACTCAGAATGTACTGGGAACAAGTTACAGCCAAATGTCACCAAAGTGCTTCTCTCAGCCTGAAAAGGCTATTTAGATCCATGATATTTATAAGAAAGTGGGTGTCAGTTTAGTCATAAGGAAGGCCTTTGGACTCATGTATTGTGGATTGGGCTTCTATTTGGCCACTTTTAGCCAAGTCACACAGTCAGCAGCCACTTAGACTGTACTGGGAACAAGTTACAGTTAAATGTCACCAAACTGCTTCTCTCAGCCTGAAAAGGCTATTTTGACCAATGATTTTTTTTAAGAAAATGGGTGCCAGTTTTGTCATAAGGAAGGCATTTGGGCCCATATATAGTGCATTGGGATTCTATTTGGGCACTTTTAGGCACAACACACAGTCACCAGCCACTAAGAATGTACTGGGAACAAGTTACAGTTAAACGTCACCAAAGTGCTTCTCTCAGCCTGAAAAGGCTATTTCGACCCATCATATTTTTAAGAAAGTGGGTGTCAGTTTAGTCATAAGGAAGGCCTCTGGGCTCATGTATTGTGGATTGGGCTTCTATTTGGCCACTTTTAGCCAAGTCACACAGTCAGCAGCTACTTAGACTGTACTGGGAACAAGTTACAGTTAAACGTCACCAAAGTGCTTCTCTTGGCCTGAAAAGGCTATTTTGACCAATGATTTTTTACAGAAAATGGGTGTCAGTTTTGTCATAAGGAAGGCATTTGGGCCCATGTATAGTGTATTGGGATTCTATTTGGGAACTTTTAGCCACAACACACAGTCACCAGCCACAAAGAATGTACTGGGAACAAGTTACAGTTAAACGTCACCAAAGTGCTTCTCTCAGCCTGAAAAGGCTATTTCGACCCATCATATTTTTAAGAAAGTGGGTGTCAGTTTAGTCATAAGGAAGGCCTCTGGGCTCATGTATTGTGGATTGGGCTTCTATTTGGCCACTTTTAGCCAAGTCACACAGTCAGCAGCTACTTAGACTGTACTGGGAACAAGTTACAGTTAAACGTCACCAAAGTGCTTCTCTCGGCCTGAAAAGGCTATTTTGACCAATGATTTTTTACAGAAAATGGGTGTCAGTTTTGTCATAAGGAAGGCATTTGGGCCCATGTATAGTGTATTGGGATTCTATTTGGGAACTTTTAGCCACAACACACAGTCACCAGCCACTAAGAATGTACTGGGAACAAGTTACAGTTAAACGTCACCAAAGTGCTTCTCTCAGCTTTAAAAGGCTATTTAGACCCATAATATTTTTAAGAAAGTGGGTGTCAGTTTAGTCATAAGGAAGGCCTCTGGGCTCATGTATTGTGGATTGGGCTTCTATTTGGGCACCTTTAGCCAAGTCAAACAGCCACCAACCACTCAGAATGTACTGGGAACAAGTTACAGCCAAATGTCACCAAAGTGCTTCTCTCAGCCTGAAAAGGCTATTTAGATCCATGATATTTATAAGAAAGTGGGTGTCAGTTTAGTCATAAGGAAGGCCTTTGGACTCATGTATTGTGGATTGGGCTTCTATTTGGCCACTTTTAGCCAAGTCACACAGTCAGCAGCCACTTAGACTGTACTGGGAACAAGTTACAGTTAAATGTCACCAAACTGCTTCTCTCAGCCTGAAAAGGCTATTTTGACCAATGATTTTTTTTAAGAAAATGGGTGCCAGTTTTGTCATAAGGAAGGCATTTGGGCCCATATATAGTGCATTGGGATTCTATTTGGGCACTTTTAGGCACAACACACAGTCACCAGCCACTAAGAATGTACTGGGAACAAGTTACAGTTAAACGTCACCAAAGTGCTTCTCTCAGCCTGAAAAGGCTATTTCGACCCATCATATTTTTAAGAAAGTGGGTGTCAGTTTAGTCATAAGGAAGGCCTCTGGGCTCATGTATTGTGGATTGGGCTTCTATTTGGCCACTTTTAGCCAAGTCACACAGTCAGCAGCTACTTAGACTGTACTGGGAACAAGTTACAGTTAAACGTCACCAAAGTGCTTCTCTTGGCCTGAAAAGGCTATTTTGACCAATGATTTTTTACAGAAAATGGGTGTCAGTTTTGTCATAAGGAAGGCATTTGGGCCCATGTATAGTGTATTGGGATTCTATTTGGGAACTTTTAGCCACAACACACAGTCACCAGCCACAAAGAATGTACTGGGAACAAGTTACAGTTAAACGTCACCAAAGTGCTTCTCTCAGCCTGAAAAGGCTATTTCGACCCATCATATTTTTAAGAAAGTGGGTGTCAGTTTAGTCATAAGGAAGGCCTCTGGGCTCATGTATTGTGGATTGGGCTTCTATTTGGCCACTTTTAGCCAAGTCACACAGTCAGCAGCTACTTAGACTGTACTGGGAACAAGTTACAGTTAAACGTCACCAAAGTGCTTCTCTCGGCCTGAAAAGGCTATTTTGACCAATGATTTTTTACAGAAAATGGGTGTCAGTTTTGTCATAAGGAAGGCATTTGGGCCCATGTATAGTGTATTGGGATTCTATTTGGGAACTTTTAGCCACAACACACAGTCACCAGCCACTAAGAATGTACTGGGAACAAGTTACAGTTAAACGTCACCAAAGTGCTTCTCTCAGCCTGAAAAGGCTATTTAGACCCATAATATTTTTAAGAAAGTGGGTGTCAGTTTAGTCATAAGGAAGGCCTCTGGGCTCATGTATTGTGGATTGGGCTTCTATTTGGGCACCTTTAGCCAAGTCAAACAGCCACCAACCACTCAGAATGTACTGGGAACAAGTTACAGCCAAATGTCACCAAAGTGCTTCTCTCAGCCTGAAAAGGCTATTTAGATCCATGATATTTTTAAGAAAGTGGGTGTCAGTTTAGTCATAAGGAAGGCCTTTGGGCTCAAGTATTGTGGATTGGGCTTCTATTTGGCCACTTTTAGCCAAGTCACACAGTCAGCAGCCACTTAGACTGTACTGGGAACAAGTTACAGTTAAATGTCACCAAAGTGCTTCTCTCAGCCTGAAAAGGCTATTTTGACCAATGATTTTTTTTAAGAAAATGGGTGCCAGTTTTGTCATAAGGAAGGCATTTGGGCCCATATATAGTGCATTGGGATTCTATTTGGGCACTTTTAGGCACAACACACAGTCACCAGCCACTAAGAATGTACTGGGAACAAGTTACAGTTAAACGTCACCAAAGTGCTTCTCTCAGCCTGAAAAGGCTATTTCGACCCATCATATTTTTAAGAAAGTGGGTGTCAGTTTAGTCATAAGGAAGGCCTCTGGGCTCATGTATTGTGGATTGGGCTTCTATTTGGCCACTTTTAGCCAAGTCACACAGTCAGCAGCTACTTAGACTGTACTGGGAACAAGTTACAGTTAAACGTCACCAAAGTGCTTCTCTCGGCCTGAAAAGGCTATTTTGACCAATGATTTTTTACAGAAAATGGGTGTCGGTTTTGTCATAAGGAAGGCATTTGGGCCCATGTATAGTGTATTGGGATTCTATTTGGGAACTTTTAGCCACAACGCACAGTCACCAGCCACTAAGAATGTACTGGGAACAAGTTACAGTTAAACGTCACCAAAGTGCTTCTCTCAGCCTGAAAAGGCTATTTCGACCCATCATATTTTTAAGAAAGTGGGTGTCAGTTTAGTCATAAGGAAGGCCTCTGGGCTCATGTATTGTGGATTGGGCTTCTATTTTGCCACTTTTAGCCAAGTCACACAGTCAGCAGCTACTTAGACTGTACTGGGAACAAGTTACAGTTAAACGTCACCAAAGTGCTTCTCTCGGCCTGAAAAGGCTATTTTGACCAATGATTTTTTACAGAAAATGGGTGTCAGTTTTGTCATAAGGAAGGCATTTGGGCCCATGTATAGTGTATTGGGATTCTATTTGGGAACTTTTAGCCACAACACACAGTCACCAGCCACTAAGAATGTACTGGGAACAAGTTACAGTTAAACGTCACCAAAGTGCTTCTCTCAGCTTTAAAAGGCTATTTAGACCCATAATATTTTTAAGAAAGTGGGTGTCAGTTTAGTCATAAGGAAGGCCTCTGGGCTCATGTATTGTGGATTGGGCTTCTATTTGGGCACCTTTAGCCAAGTCAAACAGCCACCAACCACTCAGAATGTACTGGGAACAAGTTAAAGCCAAATGTCACCAAAGTGCTTCTCTCAGCCTGAAAAGGCTATTTAGATCCATGATATTTATAAGAAAGTGGGTGTCAGTTTAGTCATAAGGAAGGCCTTTGGACTCATGTATTGTGGATTGGGCTTCTATTTGGCCACTTTTAGCCAAGTCACACAGTCAGCAGCCACTTAGACTGTACTGGGAACAAGTTACAGTTAAATGTCACCAAACTGCTTCTCTCAGCCTGAAAAGGCTATTTTGACCAATGATTTTTTTTAAGAAAATGGGTGCCAGTTTTGTCATAAGGAAGGCATTTGGGCCCATATATAGTGCATTGGGATTCTATTTGGGCACTTTTAGGCACAACACACAGTCACCAGCCACTAAGAATGTACTGGGAACAAGTTACAGTTAAACGTCACCAAAGTGCTTCTCTCAGCCTGAAAAGGCTATTTCGACCCATCATATTTTTAAGAAAGTGGGTGTCAGTTTAGTCATAAGGAAGGCCTCTGGGCTCATGTATTGTGGATTGGGCTTCTATTTGGCCACTTTTAGCCAAGTCACACAGTCAGCAGCTACTTAGACTGTACTGGGAACAAGTTACAGTTAAACGTCACCAAAGTGCTTCTCTCGGCCTGAAAAGGCTATTTTGACCAATGATTTTTTACAGAAAATGGGTGTCAGTTTTGTCATAAGGAAGGCATTTGGGCCCATGTATAGTGTATTGGGATTCTATTTGGGAACTTTTAGCCACAACACACAGTCACCAGCCACAAAGAATGTACTGGGAACAAGTTACAGTTAAACGTCACCAAAGTGCTTCTCTCAGCCTGAAAAGGCTATTTCGACCCATCATATTTTTAAGAAAGTGGGTGTCAGTTTAGTCATAAGGAAGGCCTCTGGGCTCATGTATTGTGGATTGGGCTTCTATTTGGCCACTTTTAGCCAAGTCACACAGTCAGCAGCTACTTAGACTGTACTGGGAACAAGTTACAGTTAAACGTCACCAAAGTGCTTCTCTCGGCCTGAAAAGGCTATTTTGACCAATGATTTTTTACAGAAAATGGGTGTCAGTTTTGTCATAAGGAAGGCATTTGGGCCCATGTATAGTGTATTGGGATTCTATTTGGGAACTTTTAGCCACAACACACAGTCACCAGCCACTAAGAATGTACTGGGAACAAGTTACAGTTAAACGTCACCAAAGTGCTTCTCTCAGCCTGAAAAGGCTATTTAGACCCATAATATTTTTAAGAAAGTGGGTGTCAGTTTAGTCATAAGGAAGGCCTCTGGGCTCATGTATTGTGGATTGGGCTTCTATTTGGGCACCTTTAGCCAAGTCAAACAGCCACCAACCACTCAGAATGTACTGGGAACAAGTTACAGCCAAATGTCACCAAAGTGCTTCTCTCAGCCTGAAAAGGCTATTTAGATCCATGATATTTTTAAGAAAGTGGGTGTCAGTTTAGTCATAAGGAAGGCCTTTGGGCTCAAGTATTGTGGATTGGGCTTCTATTTGGCCACTTTTAGCCAAGTCACACAGTCAGCAGCCACTTAGACTGTACTGGGAACAAGTTACAGTTAAATGTCACCAAAGTGCTTCTCTCAGCCTGAAAAGGCTATTTTGACCAATGATTTTTTTTAAGAAAATGGGTGCCAGTTTTGTCATAAGGAAGGCATTTGGGCCCATATATAGTGCATTGGGATTCTATTTGGGCACTTTTAGGCACAACACACAGTCACCAGCCACTAAGAATGTACTGGGAACAAGTTACAGTTAAACGTCACCAAAGTGCTTCTCTCAGCCTGAAAAGGCTATTTCGACCCATCATATTTTTAAGAAAGTGGGTGTCAGTTTAGTCATAAGGAAGGCCTCTGGGCTCATGTATTGTGGATTGGGCTTCTATTTGGCCACTTTTAGCCAAGTCACACAGTCAGCAGCTACTTAGACTGTACTGGGAACAAGTTACAGTTAAACGTCACCAAAGTGCTTCTCTCGGCCTGAAAAGGCTATTTTGACCAATGATTTTTTACAGAAAATGGGTGTCGGTTTTGTCATAAGGAAGGCATTTGGGCCCATGTATAGTGTATTGGGATTCTATTTGGGAACTTTTAGCCACAACGCACAGTCACCAGCCACTAAGAATGTACTGGGAACAAGTTACAGTTAAACGTCACCAAAGTGCTTCTCTCAGCCTGAAAAGGCTATTTCGACCCATCATATTTTTAAGAAAGTGGGTGTCAGTTTAGTCATAAGGAAGGCCTCTGGGCTCATGTATTGTGGATTGGGCTTCTATTTTGCCACTTTTAGCCAAGTCACACAGTCAGCAGCTACTTAGACTGTACTGGGAACAAGTTACAGTTAAACGTCACCAAAGTGCTTCTCTCGGCCTGAAAAGGCTATTTTGACCAATGATTTTTTACAGAAAATGGGTGTCAGTTTTGTCATAAGGAAGGCATTTGGGCCCATGTATAGTGTATTGGGATTCTATTTGGGAACTTTTAGCCACAACACACAGTCACCAGCCACTAAGAATGTACGGGGAACAAGTTACAGTTAAACGTCACCAAAGTGCTTCTCTCAGCCTGAAAAGGCTATTTCGACCCATCATATTTTTAAGAAAGTGGGTGTCAGTTTAGTCATAAGGAAGGCCTCTGGGCTCATGTATTGTGGATTGGGCTTCTATTTGGCCACTTTTAGCCAAGTCACACAGTCAGCAGCTATTTAGACTGTACTGGGAACAAGTTACAGTTAAACGTCACCAAAGTGCTTCTCTCGGCCTGAAAAGGCTATTTTGACCAATGATTTTTTACAGAAAATGGGTGTCAGTTTTGTCATAAGGAAGGCATTTGGGCCCATGTATAGTGTATTGGGATTCTATTTGGGAACTTTTAGCCACAACACACAGTCACCAGCCACTAAGAATGTACTGGGAACAAGTTACAGTTAAACGTCACCAAAGTGCTTTTCTCAGCCTGAAAAGGCTATTTAGACCCATAATATTTTTAAGAAAGTGGGTGTCAGTTTAGTCATAAGGAAGGCCTCTGGGCTCATGTATTGTGGATTGGGCTTCTATTTGGGCACCTTTAGCCAAGTCAAACAGCCACCAACCACTCAGAATGTACTGGGAACAAGTTATAGCCAAATGTCACCAAAGTGCTTCTCTCAGCCTGAAAAGGCTATTTTGACCAATGATTTTTTTTAAGAAAATGGGTGTCAGTTTTGGCATAAGGAAGACATTTAGGACCATGTATAGTGCATTGGGATTCTATTTGGGCACTTTTAGGTACAACACACAGTCACCAGCCACTCAGAATGTACAGGGAACAAGTTACAGCCAAATGTCACCAAAGTGCTTCTCTCAGCCTGAAAAGGCTATTTAGACCCATGATATTTTTAAGAAAGTGGGTGTCAGTTTAGTCATAAGGAAGGCCTTTGGACTCATGTATTGTGGATTGGGCTTCTATTTGGCCACTTTTAGCCAAGTCACACAGTCAGCAGCCACTTAAACTGTACTGGGAACAAGTTATAGTTAAATGTCACCAAAGTGCTTCTCTCAGCCTGAAAAGGCTATTTTGACCAATGATTTTTTTAAGAAAATGGGTGTCAGTTTTGTCATAAGGAAGACATTTAGGACCATGTATAGTGCATTGGGATTCTATTTGGGCACTTTTAGGTACAACACACCAGCCACTCAGAATGTACTGGGAACAAGTTACAGCCAAATGTCACCAAAGTGCTTCTCTCAGCCTGAAAAGGCTATTTAGACCCATGATATTTTTAAGAAAGTGGGTGTCAGTTTTGGCATAAGGAAGACATTTAGGACCATGTATAGTGCATTGGGATTCTATTTGGGCACTCTTAGCCACAACACACAGTCAGCAGCCACTCAGGATGTACTGGGAACAAGCTACAGTTAAACGTCACCAAAGTGCTTCTCTCAGCCTGAAAAGGCTATTTTGACAAATGATTTTTTTAAGAAAATGAGTGTCAGTTTTGTCATAAGGAAGGCATTTGGGCCCATGTATAGTGCATTGGGATTCTATTTGGGCACTTTTAGGTACAACACACAGTCAGCAGCCACTCAGAAAGCACTGGGAACAAGTTACAGCCAAATGTCACCAAAGTGCTTCTCTCAGCCTGAAAAGGCTATTTTGACCAATGATTTTTTAAAGAAAATGAGTGTCAGTTTAGTCATAAGGAAGGCATTTAGGCCCAGTGCATTAGGATTCTACTTGGGCACTTTTAGTCAAGTCACACAGCCAGCAGCCACTCGGAATGTACTGGGAGCAAGTTACAGCCAAATGTCACCAAAGTGCTTGTCTCAGCCTGAAAAGGCTATTTAGACCCATGATATTTTTAAGAAAATGGGTGTCAGTTTTGTCATAAGGAAGGCATTTAGGCCCATGTATAGTGCATTGGGATTCTATTTGGGCACTTTTATCCACAACACACAGTCACCAGCCACTAAGAATGTCCTGGGAACAAGTTACAGTTAAACGTCACCAAAGTGCTTCTCTCAGCCTGAAAAGGCTATTTTGACCAATGATTTTTTTTTTTAAAATGGGTGTCAGTTTTGTCATAAGGAAGGCATTTGGGCCCCTATATAGTGCATTGGGATTCTATTTGGGCACTTTTAGGTACAACACACAGTCAGCAGCCACTCAGACAGTACTGGGAACAAGTTACAGCCAAATGTTACCAAAGTGCTTGTCTCAGCCTGAAAAGGCTATTTTGACCAATGATTTTTTACAGAAAATGGGTGTCAGTTTTGTCATAAGGAAGGCATTTGGGCCCATATATAGTGCATTGGGATTCTATTTGGGCACTTTTAGGCACAACACACAGTCACCAGCCACTAAGAATGTACTGGGAACAAGTTACAGTTAAACGTCACCAAAGTGCTTCTCTCAGCCTGAAAAGGCTATTTCGACCCATCATATTTTTAAGAAAGTGGGTGTCAGTTTAGTCATAAGGAAGGCCTCTGGGCTCATGTATTGTGGATTGGGCTTCTATTTGGCCATTTTAGCCAAGTCACACAGTCAGCAGCTACTTAGACTGTACTGGGAACAAGTTACAGTTAAACGTCACCAAAGTGCTTCTCTCGGCCTGAAAAGGCTATTTTGACCAATGATTTTTTTACAGAAAATGGGTGTCAGTTTTGTCATAAGGAAGGCATTTGGGCCCATGTATAGTGTATTGGGATTCTATTTGGGAACTTTTAGCCACAACAAACAGTCACCAGCCACTAAGAATGTACTGGGAACAAGTTACAGTTAAACGTCACCAAAGTGCTTCTCTCAGCCTGAAAAGGCTATTTCGACCCATCATATTTTTAAGAAAGTGGGTGTCAGTTTAGTCATAAGGAAGGCCTCTGGGCTCATGTATTGTGGATTGGGCTTCTATTTGGCCACTTTTAGCCAAGTCACACAGTCAGCAGCTACTTAGACTGTACTGGGAACAAGTTACAGTTAAACGTCACCAAAGTGCTTCTCTCGGCCTGAAAAGGCTATTTTGACCAATGATTTTTTACAGAAAATGGGTGTCAGTTTTGTCATAAGGAAGGCATTTGGGCCCATGTATAGTGTATTGGGATTCTATTTGGGAACTTTTAGCGACAACACACAGTCACCAGCCACTAAGAATGTACTGGGAACAAGTTACAGTTAAACGTCACCAAAGTGCTTTTCTCAGCCTGAAAAGGCTATTTAGACCCATAATATTTTTAAGAAAGTGGGTGTCAGTTTAGTCATAAGGAAGGCCTCTGGGCTCATGTATTGTGGATTGGGCTTCTATTTGGGCACCTTTAGCCAAGTCAAACAGCCACCAACCACTCAGAATGTACTGGGAACAAGTTATAGCCAAATGTCACCAAAGTGCTTCTCTCAGCCTGAAAAGGCTATTTTGACCAATGATTTTTTTTAAGAAAATGGGTGTCAGTTTTGGCATAAGGAAGACATTTAGGACCATGTATAGTGCATTGGGATTCTATTTGGGCACTTTTAGGTACAACACACAGTCACCAGCCACTCAGAATGTACAGGGAACAAGTTACAGCCAAATGTCACCAAAGTGCTTCTCTCAGCCTGAAAAGGCTATTTAGACCCATGATATTTTTAAGAAAGTGGGTGTCAGTTTAGTCATAAGGAAGGCCTTTGGACTCATGTATTGTGGATTGGGCTTCTATTTGGCCACTTTTAGCCAAGTCACACAGTCAGCAGCCACTTAAACTGTACTGGGAACAAGTTATAGTTAAATGTCACCAAAGTGCTTCTCTCAGCCTGAAAAGGCTATTTTGACCAATGATTTTTTTAAGAAAATGGGTGTCAGTTTTGTCATAAGGAAGACATTTAGGACCATGTATAGTGCATTGGGATTCTATTTGGGCACTTTTAGGTACAACACACCAGCCACTCAGAATGTACTGGGAACAAGTTACAGCCAAATGTCACCAAAGTGCTTCTCTCAGCCTGAAAAGGCTATTTAGACCCATGATATTTTTAAGAAAGTGGGTGTCAGTTTTGGCATAAGGAAGACATTTAGGACCATGTATAGTGCATTGGGATTCTATTTGGGCACTCTTAGCCACAACACACAGTCAGCAGCCACTCAGGATGTACTGGGAACAAGCTACAGTTAAACGTCACCAAAGTGCTTCTCTCAGCCTGAAAAGGCTATTTTGACAAATGATTTTTTTAAGAAAATGAGTGTCAGTTTTGTCATAAGGAAGGCATTTGGGCCCATGTATAGTGCATTGGGATTCTATTTGGGCACTTTTAGGTACAACACACAGTCAGCAGCCACTCAGAAAGCACTGGGAACAAGTTACAGCCAAATGTCACCAAAGTGCTTCTCTCAGCCTGAAAAGGCTATTTTGACCAATGATTTTTTAAAGAAAATGAGTGTCAGTTTAGTCATAAGGAAGGCATTTAGGCCCATGTATAGTGCATTAGGATTCTACTTGGGCACTTTTAGTCAAGTCACACAGCCAGCAGCCACTCGGAATGTACTGGGAGCAAGTTACAGCCAAATGTCACCAAAGTGCTTGTCTCAGCCTGAAAAGGCTATTTAGACCCATGATATTTTTAAGAAAATGGGTGTCAGTTTTGTCATAAGGAAGGCATTTAGGCCCATGTATAGTGCATTGGGATTCTATTTGGGCACTTTTATCCACAACACACAGTCACCAGCCACTAAGACAGTACTGGGAACAAGTTACAGTTAAACATCACCAAAGTGCTTCTCTCAGCCTGAAAAGGCTATTTTGACCAATGATTTTTTTTTTAAAAATGGGTGTCAGTTTTGTCATAAGGAAGGCATTTGGGCCCCTATATAGTGCATTGGGATTCTATTTGGGCACTTTTAGGTACAACACACAGTCAGCAGCCACTCAGACAGTACTGGGAACAAGTTACAGCCAAATATCACCAAAGTGCTTGTCTCAGCCTGAAAAGGCTATTTTGACCAATGATTTTTTACAGAAAATGGGTGTCAGTTTTGTCATAAGGAAGGCCTCTGGGCTCATGTATTGTGGATTGGGCTTCTATTTGGGCACCTTTAGCCAAGTCAAACAGCCACCAACCACTCAGAATGTACTGGGAACAAGTTACAGCCAAATGTCACCAAAGTGCTTCTCTCAGCCTGAAAAGGCTATTTAGATCCATGATATTTTTAAGAAAGTGGGTGTCAGTTTAGTCATAAGGAAGGCCTTTGGGCTCATGTATTGTGGATTGGGCTTCTATTTGGCCACTTTTAGCCAAGTCACACAGTCAGCAGCCACTTAGACTGTACTGGGAACAAGTTACAGTTAAATGTCACCAAAGTGCTTCTCTCAGCCTGAAAAGGCTATTTTGACCAATGATTTTTTTTAAGAAAATGGGTGCCAGTTTTGTCATAAGGAAGGCATTTGGGCCCATATATAGTGCATTGGGATTCTATTTGGGCACTTTTAGGCACAACACACAGTCACCAGCCACTAAGAATGTACTGGGAACAAGTTACAGTGAAACGTCACCAAAGTGCTTCTCTCAGCCTGAAAAGGCTATTTCCACCCATCATATTTTTAAGAAAGTGGGTGTCAGATTAGTCATAAGGAAGGCCTCTGGGCTCATGTATTGTGGATTGGGCTTCTATTTGGCCACTTTTAGCCAAGTCACACAGTCAGCAGCTACTTAGACTGTACTGGGAACAAGTTACAGTTAAACGTCACCAAAGTGCTTCTCTCGGCCTGAAAAGGCTATTTTGACCAATGATTTTTTACAGAAAATGGGTGTCAGTTTTGTCATAAGGAAGGCATTTGGGCCCATGTATAGTGTATTGGGATTCTATTTGGGAACTTTTAGCCACAACACACAGTCACCAGCCACTAAGAATGTACTGGGAACAAGTTACAGTGAAACGTCACCAAAGTGCTTCTCTCAGCCTGAAAAGGCTATTTCCACCCATCATATTTTTAAGAAAGTGGGTGTCAGTTTAGTCATAAGGAAGGCCTCTGGGCTCATGTATTGTGGATTGGGCTTCTATTTGGCCACTTTTAGCCAAGTCACACAGTCAGCAGCTACTTAGACTGTACTGGGAACAAGTTACAGTTAAACGTCACCAAAGTGCTTCTCTCGGCCTGAAAAGGCTATTTTGACCAATGATTTTTTACAGAAAATGGGTGTCAGTTTTGTCATAAGGAAGGCATTTGGGCCCATGTATAGTGTATTGGGATTCTATTTGGGAACTTTTAGCCACAACACACAGTCACCAGCCACTAAGAATGTACTGGGAACAAGTTACAGTTAAACGTCACCAAAGTGCTTTTCTCAGCCTGAAAAGGCTATTTAGACCCATAATATTTTTAAGAAAGTGGGTGTCAGTTTAGTCATAAGGAAGGCCTCTGGGCTCATGTATTGTGGATTGGGCTTCTATTTGGGCACCTTTAGCCAAGTCAAACAGCCACCAACCACTCAGAATGTACTGGGAACAAGTTATAGCCAAATGTCACCAAAGTGCTTCTCTCAGCCTGAAAAGGCTATTTTGACCAATGATTTTTTTTAAGAAAATGGGTGTCAGTTTTGGCATAAGGAAGACATTTAGGACCATGTATAGTGCATTGGGATTCTATTTGGGCACTTTTAGGTACAACACACAGTCACCAGCCACTCAGAATGTACAGGGAACAAGTTACAGCCAAATGTCACCAAAGTGCTTCTCTCAGCCTGAAAAGGCTATTTAGACCCATGATATTTTTAAGAAAGTGGGTGTCAGTTTAGTCATAAGGAAGGCCTTTGGACTCATGTATTGTGGATTGGGCTTCTATTTGGCCACTTTTAGCCAAGTCACACAGTCAGCAGCCACTTAAACTGTACTGGGAACAAGTTATAGTTAAATGTCACCAAAGTGCTTCTCTCAGCCTGAAAAGGCTATTTTGACCAATGATTTTTTTAAGAAAATGGGTGTCAGTTTTGTCATAAGGAAGACATTTAGGACCATGTATAGTGCATTGGGATTCTATTTGGGCACTTTTAGGTACAACACACCAGCCACTCAGAATGTACTGGGAACAAGTTACAGCCAAATGTCACCAAAGTGCTTCTCTCAGCCTGAAAAGGCTATTTAGACCCATGATATTTTTAAGAAAGTGGGTGTCAGTTTTGGCATAAGGAAGACATTTAGGACCATGTATAGTGCATTGGGATTCTATTTGGGCACTCTTAGCCACAACACACAGTCAGCAGCCACTCAGGATGTACTGGGAACAAGCTACAGTTAAACGTCACCAAAGTGCTTCTCTCAGCCTGAAAAGGCTATTTTGACAAATGATTTTTTTAAGAAAATGAGTGTCAGTTTTGTCATAAGGAAGGCATTTGGGCCCATGTATAGTGCATTGGGATTCTATTTGGGCACTTTTAGGTACAACACACAGTCAGCAGCCACTCAGAAAGCACTGGGAACAAGTTACAGCCAAATGTCACCAAAGTGCTTCTCTCAGCCTGAAAAGGCTATTTTGACCAATGATTTTTTAAAGAAAATGAGTGTCAGTTTAGTCATAAGGAAGGCATTTAGGCCCATGTATAGTGCATTAGGATTCTACTTGGGCACTTTTAGTCAAGTCACACAGCCAGCAGCCACTCGGAATGTACTGGGAGCAAGTTACAGCCAAATGTCACCAAAGTGCTTGTCTCAGCCTGAAAAGGCTATTTAGACCCATGATATTTTTAAGAAAATGGGTGTCAGTTTTGTCATAAGGAAGGCATTTAGGCCCATGTATAGTGCATTGGGATTCTATTTGGGCACTTTTATCCACAACACACAGTCACCAGCCACTAAGAATGTCCTGGGAACAAGTTACAGTTAAACATCACCAAAGTGCTTCTCTCAGCCTGAAAAGGCTATTTTGACCAATGATTTTTTTTTTTTAAATGGGTGTCAGTTTTGTCATAAGGAAGGCATTTGGGCCCCTATATAGTGCATTGGGATTCTATTTGGGCACTTTTAGGTACAACACACAGTCAGCAGCCACTCAGACAGTACTGGGAACAAGTTACAGCCAAATATCACCAAAGTGCTTGTCTCAGCCTGAAAAGGCTATTTTGACCAATGATTTTTTTACAGAAAATGGGTGTCAGTTTTGTCATAAGGAAGGCCTCTGGGCTCATGTATTGTGGATTGGGCTTCTATTTGGGCACCTTTAGCCAAGTCAAACAGCCACCAACCACTCAGAATGTACTGGGAACAAGTTACAGCCAAATGTCACCAAAGTGCTTCTCTCAGCCTGAAAAGGCTATTTTGACCAATGATTTTTTTTAAGAAAATGGGTGCCAGTTTTGTCATAAGGAAGGCATTTGGGCCCATATATAGTGCATTGGGATTCTATTTGGGCACTTTTAGGCACAACACACAGTCACCAGCCACTAAGAATGTACTGGGAACAAGTTACAGTGAAACGTCACCAAAGTGCTTCTCTCAGCCTGAAAAGGCTATTTCCACCCATCATATTTTTAAGAAAGTGGGTGTCAGTTTAGTCATAAGGAAGGCCTCTGGGCTCATGTATTGTGGATTGGGCTTCTATTTGGCCACTTTTAGCCAAGTCACACAGTCAGCAGCTACTTAGACTGTACTGGGAACAAGTTACAGTTAAACGTCACCAAAGTGCTTCTCTCGGCCTGAAAAGGCTATTTTGACCAATGATTTTTTACAGAAAATGGGTGTCAGTTTTGTCATAAGGAAGGCATTTGGGCCCATGTATAGTGTATTGGGATTCTATTTGGGAACTTTTAGCCACAACACACAGTCACCAGCCACTAAGAATGTACGGGGAACAAGTTACAGTTAAACGTCACCAAAGTGCTTCTCTCAGCCTGAAAAGGCTATTTCGACCCATCATATTTTTAAGAAAGTGGGTGTCAGTTTAGTCATAAGGAAGGCCTCTGGGCTCATGTATTGTGGATTGGGCTTCTATTTGGCCACTTTTAGCCAAGTCACACAGTCAGCAGCTATTTAGACTGTACTGGGAACAAGTTACAGTTAAACGTCACCAAAGTGCTTCTCTCGGCCTGAAAAGGCTATTTTGACCAATGATTTTTTACAGAAAATGGGTGTCAGTTTTGTCATAAGGAAGGCATTTGGGCCCATGTATAGTGTATTGGGATTCTATTTGGGAACTTTTAGCCACAACACACAGTCACCAGCCACTAAGAATGTACTGGGAACAAGTTACAGTTAAACGTCACCAAAGTGCTTTTCTCAGCCTGAAAAGGCTATTTAGACCCATAATATTTTTAAGAAAGTGGGTGTCAGTTTAGTCATAAGGAAGGCCTCTGGGCTCATGTATTGTGGATTGGGCTTCTATTTGGGCACCTTTAGCCAAGTCAAACAGCCATCAACCACTCAGAATGTACTGGGAACAAGTTATAGCCAAATGTCACCAAAGTGCTTCTCTCAGCCTGAAAAGGCTATTTTGACCAATGATTTTTTTTAAGAAAATGGGTGTCAGTTTTGGCATAAGGAAGACATTTAGGACCATGTATAGTGCATTGGGATTCTATTTGGGCACTTTTAGGTACAACACACAGTCACCAGCCACTCAGAATGCACAGGGAACAAGTTACAGCCAAATGTCACCAAAGTGCTTCTCTCAGCCTGAAAAGGCTATTTAGACCCATGATATTTTTAAGAAAGTGGGTGTCAGTTTAGTCATAAGGAAGGCCTTTGGACTCATGTATTGTGGATTGGGCTTCTATTTGGCCACTTTTAGCCAAGTCACACAGTCAGCAGCCACTTAAACTGTACTGGGAACAAGTTATAGTTAAATGTCACCAAAGTGCTTCTCTCAGCCTGAAAAGGCTATTTTGACCAATGATTTTTTTAAGAAAATGGGTGTCAGTTTTGTCATAAGGAAGACATTTAGGACCATGTATAGTGCATTGGGATTCTATTTGGGCACTTTTAGGTACAACACACCAGCCACTCAGAATGTACTGGGAACAAGTTACAGCCAAATGTCACCAAAGTGCTTCTCTCAGCCTGAAAAGGCTATTTAGACCCATGATATTTTTAAGAAAGTGGGTGTCAGTTTTGGCATAAGGAAGACATTTAGGACCATGTATAGTGCATTGGGATTCTATTTGGGCACTCTTAGCCACAACACACAGTCAGCAGCCACTCAGGATGTACTGGGAACAAGCTACAGTTAAACGTCACCAAAGTGCTTCTCTCAGCCTGAAAAGGCTATTTTGACAAATGATTTTTTTAAGAAAATGAGTGTCAGTTTTGTCATAAGGAAGGCATTTGGGCCCATGTATAGTGCATTGGGATTCTATTTGGGCACTTTTAGGTACAACACACAGTCAGCAGCCACTCAGAAAGCACTGGGAACAAGTTACAGCCAAATGTCACCAAAGTGCTTCTCTCAGCCTGAAAAGGCTATTTTGACCAATGATTTTTTAAAGAAAATGAGTGTCAGTTTAGTCATAAGGAAGGCATTTAGGCCCATGTATAGTGCATTAGGATTCTACTTGGGCACTTTTAGTCAAGTCACACAGCCAGCAGCCACTCGGAATGTACTGGGAGCAAGTTACAGCCAAATGTCACCAAAGTGCTTGTCTCAGCCTGAAAAGGCTATTTAGACCCATGATATTTTTAAGAAAATGGGTGTCAGTTTTGTCATAAGGAAGGCATTTAGGCCCATGTATAGTGCATTGGGATTCTATTTGGGCACTTTTATCCACAACACACAGTCACCAGCCACTAAGAATGTCCTGGGAACAAGTTACAGTTAAACATCACCAAAGTGCTTCTCTCAGCCTGAAAAGGCTATTTTGACCAATGATTTTTTTTTTTTAAATGGGTGTCAGTTTTGTCATAAGGAAGGCATTTGGGCCCCTATATAGTGCATTGGGATTCTATTTGGGCACTTTTAGGTACAACACACAGTCAGCAGCCACTCAGACAGTACTGGGAACAAGTTACAGCCAAATATCACCAAAGTGCTTGTCTCAGCCTGAAAAGGCTATTTTGACCAATGATTTTTTTACAGAAAATGGGTGTCAGTTTTGTCATAAGGAAGGCCTCTGGGCTCATGTATTGTGGATTGGGCTTCTATTTGGGCACCTTTAGCCAAGTCAAACAGCCACCAACCACTCAGAATGTACTGGGAACAAGTTACAGCCAAATGTCACCAAAGTGCTTCTCTCAGCCTGAAAAGGCTATTTTGACCAATGATTTTTTTTAAGAAAATGGGTGCCAGTTTTGTCATAAGGAAGGCATTTGGGCCCATATATAGTGCATTGGGATTCTATTTGGGCACTTTTAGGCACAACACACAGTCACCAGCCACTAAGAATGTACTGGGAACAAGTTACAGTGAAACGTCACCAAAGTGCTTCTCTCAGCCTGAAAAGGCTATTTCCACCCATCATATTTTTAAGAAAGTGGGTGTCAGTTTAGTCATAAGGAAGGCCTCTGGGCTCATGTATTGTGGATTGGGCTTCTATTTGGCCACTTTTAGCCAAGTCACACAGTCAGCAGCTACTTAGACTGTACTGGGAACAAGTTACAGTTAAACGTCACCAAAGTGCTTCTCTCGGCCTGAAAAGGCTATTTTGACCAATGATTTTTTACAGAAAATGGGTGTCAGTTTTGTCATAAGGAAGGCATTTGGGCCCATGTATAGTGTATTGGGATTCTATTTGGGAACTTTTAGCCACAACACACAGTCACCAGCCACTAAGAATGTACGGGGAACAAGTTACAGTTAAACGTCACCAAAGTGCTTCTCTCAGCCTGAAAAGGCTATTTCGACCCATCATATTTTTAAGAAAGTGGGTGTCAGTTTAGTCATAAGGAAGGCCTCTGGGCTCATGTATTGTGGATTGGGCTTCTATTTGGCCACTTTTAGCCAAGTCACACAGTCAGCAGCTATTTAGACTGTACTGGGAACAAGTTACAGTTAAACGTCACCAAAGTGCTTCTCTCGGCCTGAAAAGGCTATTTTGACCAATGATTTTTTACAGAAAATGGGTGTCAGTTTTGTCATAAGGAAGGCATTTGGGCCCATGTATAGTGTATTGGGATTCTATTTGGGAACTTTTAGCCACAACACACAGTCACCAGCCACTAAGAATGTACTGGGAACAAGTTACAGTTAAACGTCACCAAAGTGCTTTTCTCAGCCTGAAAAGGCTATTTAGACCCATAATATTTTTAAGAAAGTGGGTGTCAGTTTAGTCATAAGGAAGGCCTCTGGGCTCATGTATTGTGGATTGGGCTTCTATTTGGGCACCTTTAGCCAAGTCAAACAGCCATCAACCACTCAGAATGTACTGGGAACAAGTTATAGCCAAATGTCACCAAAGTGCTTCTCTCAGCCTGAAAAGGCTATTTTGACCAATGATTTTTTTTAAGAAAATGGGTGTCAGTTTTGGCATAAGGAAGACATTTAGGACCATGTATAGTGCATTGGGATTCTATTTGGGCACTTTTAGGTACAACACACAGTCACCAGCCACTCAGAATGTACAGGGAACAAGTTACAGCCAAATGTCACCAAAGTGCTTCTCTCAGCCTGAAAAGGCTATTTAGACCCATGATATTTTTAAGAAAGTGGGTGTCAGTTTAGTCATAAGGAAGGCCTTTGGACTCATGTATTGTGGATTGGGCTTCTATTTGGCCACTTTTAGCCAAGTCACACAGTCAGCAGCCACTTAAACTGTACTGGGAACAAGTTATAGTTAAATGTCACCAAAGTGCTTCTCTCAGCCTGAAAAGGCTATTTTGACCAATGATTTTTTTAAGAAAATGGGTGTCAGTTTTGTCATAAGGAAGACATTTAGGACCATGTATAGTGCATTGGGATTCTATTTGGGCACTTTTAGGTACAACACACCAGCCACTCAGAATGTACTGGGAACAAGTTACAGCCAAATGTCACCAAAGTGCTTCTCTCAGCCTGAAAAGGCTATTTAGACCCATGATATTTTTAAGAAAGTGGGTGTCAGTTTTGGCATAAGGAAGACATTTAGGACCATGTATAGTGCATTGGGATTCTATTTGGGCACTCTTAGCCACAACACACAGTCAGCAGCCACTCAGGATGTACTGGGAACAAGCTACAGTTAAACGTCACCAAAGTGCTTCTCTCAGCCTGAAAAGGCTATTTTGACAAATGATTTTTTTAAGAAAATGAGTGTCAGTTTTGTCATAAGGAAGGCATTTGGGCCCATGTATAGTGCATTGGGATTCTATTTGGGCACTTTTAGGTACAACACACAGTCAGCAGCCACTCAGAAAGCACTGGGAACAAGTTACAGCCAAATGTCACCAAAGTGCTTCTCTCAGCCTGAAAAGGCTATTTTGACCAATGATTTTTTAAAGAAAATGAGTGTCAGTTTAGTCATAAGGAAGGCATTTAGGCCCAGTGCATTAGGATTCTACTTGGGCACTTTTAGTCAAGTCACACAGCCAGCAGCCACTCGGAATGTACTGGGAGCAAGTTACAGCCAAATGTCACCAAAGTGCTTGTCTCAGCCTGAAAAGGCTATTTAGACCCATGATATTTTTAAGAAAATGGGTGTCAGTTTTGTCATAAGGAAGGCATTTAGGCCCATGTATAGTGCATTGGGATTCTATTTGGGCACTTTTATCCACAACACACAGTCACCAGCCACTAAGAATGTCCTGGGAACAAGTTACAGTTAAACGTCACCAAAGTGCTTCTCTCAGCCTGAAAAGGCTATTTTGACCAATGATTTTTTTTTTTAAAATGGGTGTCAGTTTTGTCATAAGGAAGGCATTTGGGCCCCTATATAGTGCATTGGGATTCTATTTGGGCACTTTTAGGTACAACACACAGTCAGCAGCCACTCAGACAGTACTGGGAACAAGTTACAGCCAAATGTTACCAAAGTGCTTGTCTCAGCCTGAAAAGGCTATTTTGACCAATGATTTTTTACAGAAAATGGGTGTCAGTTTTGTCATAAGGAAGGCATTTGGGCCCATATATAGTGCATTGGGATTCTATTTGGGCACTTTTAGGCACAACACACAGTCACCAGCCACTAAGAATGTACTGGGAACAAGTTACAGTTAAACGTCACCAAAGTGCTTCTCTCAGCCTGAAAAGGCTATTTCGACCCATCATATTTTTAAGAAAGTGGGTGTCAGTTTAGTCATAAGGAAGGCCTCTGGGCTCATGTATTGTGGATTGGGCTTCTATTTGGCCATTTTAGCCAAGTCACACAGTCAGCAGCTACTTAGACTGTACTGGGAACAAGTTACAGTTAAACGTCACCAAAGTGCTTCTCTCGGCCTGAAAAGGCTATTTTGACCAATGATTTTTTTACAGAAAATGGGTGTCAGTTTTGTCATAAGGAAGGCATTTGGGCCCATGTATAGTGTATTGGGATTCTATTTGGGAACTTTTAGCCACAACAAACAGTCACCAGCCACTAAGAATGTACTGGGAACAAGTTACAGTTAAACGTCACCAAAGTGCTTCTCTCAGCCTGAAAAGGCTATTTCGACCCATCATATTTTTAAGAAAGTGGGTGTCAGTTTAGTCATAAGGAAGGCCTCTGGGCTCATGTATTGTGGATTGGGCTTCTATTTGGCCACTTTTAGCCAAGTCACACAGTCAGCAGCTACTTAGACTGTACTGGGAACAAGTTACAGTTAAACGTCACCAAAGTGCTTCTCTCGGCCTGAAAAGGCTATTTTGACCAATGATTTTTTACAGAAAATGGGTGTCAGTTTTGTCATAAGGAAGGCATTTGGGCCCATGTATAGTGTATTGGGATTCTATTTGGGAACTTTTAGCCACAACACACAGTCACCAGCCACTAAGAATGTACTGGGAACAAGTTACAGTTAAACGTCACCAAAGTGCTTTTCTCAGCCTGAAAAGGCTATTTAGACCCATAATATTTTTAAGAAAGTGGGTGTCAGTTTAGTCATAAGGAAGGCCTCTGGGCTCATGTATTGTGGATTGGGCTTCTATTTGGGCACCTTTAGCCAAGTCAAACAGCCACCAACCACTCAGAATGTACTGGGAACAAGTTATAGCCAAATGTCACCAAAGTGCTTCTCTCAGCCTGAAAAGGCTATTTTGACCAATGATTTTTTTTAAGAAAATGGGTGTCAGTTTTGGCATAAGGAAGACATTTAGGACCATGTATAGTGCATTGGGATTCTATTTGGGCACTTTTAGGTACAACACACAGTCACCAGCCACTCAGAATGTACAGGGAACAAGTTACAGCCAAATGTCACCAAAGTGCTTCTCTCAGCCTGAAAAGGCTATTTAGACCCATGATATTTTTAAGAAAGTGGGTGTCAGTTTAGTCATAAGGAAGGCCTTTGGACTCATGTATTGTGGATTGGGCTTCTATTTGGCCACTTTTAGCCAAGTCACACAGTCAGCAGCCACTTAAACTGTACTGGGAACAAGTTATAGTTAAATGTCACCAAAGTGCTTCTCTCAGCCTGAAAAGGCTATTTTGACCAATGATTTTTTTAAGAAAATGGGTGTCAGTTTTGTCATAAGGAAGACATTTAGGACCATGTATAGTGCATTGGGATTCTATTTGGGCACTTTTAGGTACAACACACCAGCCACTCAGAATGTACTGGGAACAAGTTACAGCCAAATGTCACCAAAGTGCTTCTCTCAGCCTGAAAAGGCTATTTAGACCCATGATATTTTTAAGAAAGTGGGTGTCAGTTTTGGCATAAGGAAGACATTTAGGACCATGTATAGTGCATTGGGATTCTATTTGGGCACTCTTAGCCACAACACACAGTCAGCAGCCACTCAGGATGTACTGGGAACAAGCTACAGTTAAACGTCACCAAAGTGCTTCTCTCAGCCTGAAAAGGCTATTTTGACAAATGATTTTTTTAAGAAAATGAGTGTCAGTTTTGTCATAAGGAAGGCATTTGGGCCCATGTATAGTGCATTGGGATTCTATTTGGGCACTTTTAGGTACAACACACAGTCAGCAGCCACTCAGAAAGCACTGGGAACAAGTTACAGCCAAATGTCACCAAAGTGCTTCTCTCAGCCTGAAAAGGCTATTTTGACCAATGATTTTTTAAAGAAAATGAGTGTCAGTTTAGTCATAAGGAAGGCATTTAGGCCCAGTGCATTAGGATTCTACTTGGGCACTTTTAGTCAAGTCACACAGCCAGCAGCCACTCGGAATGTACTGGGAGCAAGTTACAGCCAAATGTCACCAAAGTGCTTGTCTCAGCCTGAAAAGGCTATTTAGACCCATGATATTTTTAAGAAAATGGGTGTCAGTTTTGTCATAAGGAAGGCATTTAGGCCCATGTATAGTGCATTGGGATTCTATTTGGGCACTTTTATCCACAACACACAGTCACCAGCCACTAAGAATGTCCTGGGAACAAGTTACAGTTAAACGTCACCAAAGTGCTTCTCTCAGCCTGAAAAGGCTATTTTGACCAATGATTTTTTTTTTAAAAATGGGTGTCAGTTTTGTCATAAGGAAGGCATTTGGGCCCCTATATAGTGCATTGGGATTCTATTTGGGCACTTTTAGGTACAACACACAGTCAGCAGCCACTCAGACAGTACTGGGAACAAGTTACAGCCAAATGTTACCAAAGTGCTTGTCTCAGCCTGAAAAGGCTATTTTGACCAATGATTTTTTACAGAAAATGGGTGTCAGTTTTGTCATAAGGAAGGCCTCTGGGCTCATGTATTGTGGATTGGGCTTCTATTTGGGCACCTTTAGCCAAGTCAAACAGCCACCAACCACTCAGAATGTACTGGGAACAAGTTACAGCCAAATGTTACCAAAGTGCTTCTCTCAGCCTGAAAAGGCTATTTAGATCCATGATATTTTTAAGAAAGTGGGTGTCAGTTTAGTCATAAGGAAGGCCTTTGGGCTCATGTATTGTGGATTGGGCTTCTATTTGGCCACTTTTAGCCAAGTCACACAGTCAGCAGCCACTTAGACTGTACTGGGAATAAGTTACAGTTAAATGTCACCAAAGTGCTTCTCTCAGCCTGAAAAGGCTATTTTGACCAATGATTTTTTTTAAGAAAATGGGTGCCAGTTTTGTCATAAGGAAGGCATTTGGGCCCATATATAGTGCATTGGGATTCTATTTGGGCACTTTTAGGCACAACACACAGTCACCAGCCACTAAGAATGTACTGGGAACAAGTTACAGTTAAACGTCACCAAAGTGCTTCTCTCAGCCTGAAAAGGCTATTTTGACCAATGATTTTTTACAGAAAATGGGTGTCAGTTTTGTCATAAGGAAGGCCTCTGGGCTCATGTATTGTGGATTGGGCTTCTATTTGGGCACCTTTAGCCAAGTCAAACAGCCACCAACCACTCAGAATGTACTGGGAACAAGTTACAGCCAAATGTTACCAAAGTGCTTCTCTCAGCCTGAAAAGGCTATTTAGATCCATGATATTTTTAAGAAAGTGGGTGTCAGTTTAGTCATAAGGAAGGCCTTTGGGCTCATGTATTGTGGATTGGGCTTCTATTTGGCCACTTTTAGCCAAGTCACACAGTCAGCAGCCACTTAGACTGTACTGGGAATAAGTTACAGTTAAATGTCACCAAAGTGCTTCTCTCAGCCTGAAAAGGCTATTTTGACCAATGATTTTTTTTAAGAAAATGGGTGCCAGTTTTGTCATAAGGAAGGCATTTGGGCCCATATATAGTGCATTGGGATTCTATTTGGGCACTTTTAGGCACAACACACAGTCACCAGCCACTAAGAATGTACTGGGAACAAGTTACAGTTAAACGTCACCAAAGTGCTTCTCTCAGCCTGAAAAGGCTATTTCCACCCATCATATTTTTAAGAAAGTGGGTGTCAGTTTAGTCATAAGGAAGGCCTCTGGGCTCATGTATTGTGGATTGGGCTTCTATTTGGCCACTTTTAGCCAAGTCACACAGTCAGCAGCTACTTAGACTGTACTGGGAACAAGTTACAGTTAAACGTCACCAAAGTGCTTCTCTCGGCCTGAAAAGGCTATTTTGACCAATGATTTTTTACAGAAAATGGGTGTCAGTTTTGTCATAAGGAAGGCATTTGGGCCCATGTGTAGTGTATTGGGATTCTATTTGGGAACTTTTAGCCACAACACACAGTCACCAGCCACTAAGAATGTACTGGGAACAAGTTACAGTTAAACGTCACCAAAGTGCTTCTCTCAGCCTGAAAAGGCTATTTAGACCCATAATATTTTTAAGAAAGTGGGTGTCAGTTTAGTCATAAGGAAGGCCTCTGGGCTCATGTATTGTGGATTGGGCTTCTATTTGGGCACCTTTAGCCAAGTCAAACAGCCACCAACCACTCAGAATGTACTGGGAACAAGTTACAGCCAAATGTCACCAAAGTGCTTCTCTCAGCCTGAAAAGGCTATTTAGATCCATGATATTTATAAGAAAGTGGGTGTCAGTTTAGTCATAAGGAAGGCCTTTGGACTCATGTATTGTGGATTGGGCTTCTATTTGGCCACTTTTAGCCAAGTCACACAGTCAGCAGCCACTTAAACTGTACTGGGAACAAGTTATAGTTAAATGTCACCAAAGTGCTTCTCTCAGCCTGAAAAGGCTATTTTGACCAATGATTTTTTTAAGAAAATGGGTGTCAGTTTTGTCATAAGGAAGACATTTAGGACCATGTATAGTGCATTGGGATTCTATTTGGGCACTTTTAGGTACAACACACCAGCCACTCAGAATGTACTGGGAACAAGTTACAGCCAAATGTCACCAAAGTGCTTCTCTCAGCCTGAAAAGGCTATTTAGACCCATGATATTTTTAAGAAAGTGGGTGTCAGTTTTGGCATAAGGAAGACATTTAGGACCATGTATAGTGCATTGGGATTCTATTTGGGCACTCTTAGCCACAACACACAGTCAGCAGCCACTCAGGATGTACTGGGAACAAGCTACAGTTAAACGTCACCAAAGTGCTTCTCTCAGCCTGAAAAGGCTATTTTGACAAATGATTTTTTTAAGAAAATGAGTGTCAGTTTTGTCATAAGGGAGGCATTTGGGCCCATGTATAGTGCATTGGGATTCTATTTGGGCACTTTTAGGTACAACACACAGTCACCAGCCACTCAGAATGTACAGGGAACAAGTTACAGCCAAATGTCACCAAAGTGCTTCTCTCAGCCTGAAAAGGCTATTTAGACCCATGATATTTTTAAGAAAGTGGGTGTCAGTTTAGTCATAAGGAAGGCCTTTGGACTCATGTATTGTGGATTGGGCTTCTATTTGGCCACTTTTAGCCAAGTCACACAGTCAGCAGCCACTTAGACTGTACTGGGAACAAGTTATAGTTAAATGTCACCAAAGTGCTTCTCTCAGCCTGAAAAGGCTATTTTGACCAATGATTTTTTTAAGAAAATGGGTGTCAGTTTTGTCATAAGGAAGACATTTAGGACCATGTATAGTGCATTGGGATTCTATTTGGGCACTTTTAGGTACAACACACCAGCCACTCAGAATGTACTGGGAACAAGTTACAGCCAAATGTCACCAAAGTGCTTCTCTCAGCCTGAAAAGGCTATTTAGACCCATGATATTTTTAAGAAAGTGGGTGTCAGTTTAGTCATAAGGAAGGCCTTTGGGCTCATGTATTGTGGATTGGGCTTCTATTTGGTCACTTTTAGCCAAGTCACACAGTCAGCAGCCACTTAGACTCTACTGGGAACAAGTTATAGTTAAATGTCAGCAAAGTGCTTCTCTCAGCCTGAAAAGGCTATTTTGACCAATGATTTTTTTAAGAAAATGGGTGTCAGTTTTGTCATAAGGAAGACATTTAGGACCATGTATAGTGCATTGGGATTCTATTTGGGCACTTTTAGGTACAACACACCAGCCACTCAGAATGTACTGGGAACAAGTTACAGCCAAATGTCACCAAAGTGCTTCTCTCAGCCTGAAAAGGCTATTTAGACCCATGATATTTTTAAGAAAGTGGGTGTCAGTTTAGTCATAAGGAAGGCCTTTGGGCTCATGTATTGTGGATTGGGCTTCTATTTGGCCACTTTTAGCCAAGTCACTTAGACTGTTCAGATTATTATTTTTTTCAACTTCTACGTCATTTTCATTAAAGAGATTAACCCACAATGGGGTTAATCTAATGTAAACAATTAAAAAGACCTTGGACCATAGGACTACGGTCTTGGCGCTTAACAGTTGGATTTAATGGACCGTAGGACTATGGTCTTGGTGGTTAATGTGTTAACATACTTTTTGTGCTAAAAGTATACTTTAGCACAAAAAAAAATACATTTTTTTTTCACTTGGGTCTCCCTTCCTCAACCCGATAGAGGAGTTTTTTTCTGCTTGGAGGTGGAAGGTAATACTATAATATTGTAATAATTCTTTACTGTATTACAGTAGTCAGGCACATTACATTTGTCTCTCTCTCCCTCTGCTCCTCAGGTCTATGAAAGGAACCCACACACCTAGGTCCCACTTCTACAGGCCATGGAAGAGGCCTGCGGTGATGTCAGCATTGAGGCCTGTCAGCGCTTCTTCCAGCGGTGCCTAGATAAGGAGAATATTGCCTGTGACGTTGACGAGGCCCTCTGGCCTGACAGGAATCGGAGGCATGACGAGGCATGATGATGATGATGTAAAACCTTTTTTTGGCTGGATATTTGTTGTGCTGTTTTATGTTTGTCTTTGAAAAAAAGTTGGCCTACACTGAGTCATTTTAAAAAAGCATAAATTGCTAATTTTTCAGTAATTGTCATTCATATGGTGTGTTACATTTTACGACAAAGTTTTCAGTTTTGCACTATAGTGTGCTGTAAATGCTTGGTAGTGTGCAGCACATGCTTAGTTGTGTGTGCTCAATGAATGGTATGTGTCATTGGAAAATACGGATGTGTGTACCAAATGAAAACATGAGTTCTATTTTGTAAACAGAGTTAAGAGATTTGATGGCAAGAGTCTTCTTGCAAAGGGAGTGACAGGTTTAGCATTTTATGTGAATAGTTTTCAGTTTTGTGTGAGCAGTATTGAGAAATCTGCTATTGCCTTGTGAAACGTGTGAAAACAATCGTGAAAAACTGTAATCTGTCACCATATATATACCATATAGATATCAAATGTATGGACTCAAACTCAAACTAAAAGCTTTAAATATAGTTTAGCTCTTCTTAAGATTGGTCTCCTATTAACTTCAATCAGTCAAATATTGAATTATTGGCTCAGGAATAGGACAAACACATCTCCTTGTGTGTGTGTGTGTGTGTGTGTGTGTGTGTGTGTGTGTGTGTGTGTGTGTGTGTGTGTGTGTGTGTGTGTGTGTGTGTGTGTGTGTGTGTGTGTGTGTGTGTGTGTGTGTGTGTGGTTCTCATTCTAGAGATTGGCTGTACGTTTGACCACAGCCTAGAAGAAGCCTTTATAACTAAAGTGTTGAAGTATCAACTGCTAGAGCAGACCATGTCGCAACTGGGTTACAAATGTAAACTTTTAGTTTTCATATTTGGCAGCCTGGGCCATGTTCATAAGCTCGTTGTTAGTATTTGTGTCCTTTAGACCTTGTATTTATGTGGACATAAATAAAGAATTCAAATGTGAGTGTGTGAGAGAGAGAGAGAGAGAGAGAGAGAGAGAGAGAGAGAGAGAGAGAGAGAGAGAGAGAGAGAGAGAGAGAGAGAGAGAGAGAGAGAGACAGAGAGAGACAGACAGACAGACAGGGACACACAGAAAGAGACACAGAGAGAATGAGAAAGAGAGAGAGACACGAGGAGAGACAAATGGTTTAGCTTTATTGACTGAGGTGTGTCGGATGTTTGAATGTGTGCGAGTGCATGCATGTGTGTGTGTGTGTGTGTGTGTGTGTGTGTGTGTGTGTGTGTGTGTGTGTGTGTGTGTGTGTGTGTGTGTGTGTGTGTGTGTGTGTGTGTGTGTGTGTGTGTGTGTGTGAGTGTGTGTGTGTGTGTGTGTGTGTGTGTGTGTGTGTGTGTGTGTGTGTGTGTGTGTGTTCTTTCCAAGAACAAATATTCAAAGTACCAACCGCTACATAATTATAATTATGACAAACTTTGGATTCAGATTCTGTTTACTCATATTTGGAAGCCTGGGCCATGTATATAAACTTATCACTAGTTTTCTGAACATCACTGGCATGACAAAGAACCAAGCTGTCTGTGTGTGTGTGTGTGTGTGTGTGTGTGTGTGTGTGTGTGTGTGTGTGTGTGTGTGTGTGTGTGTGTGTGTGTGTGTGCGTGCGTGCGTGCGTGCGTGCGTGCGTGCGTGCGTGCGTGCGTGTGTGTGTGTGTGTGTGTGCGTGCGCGCGCTCACAGCAGTAGAGTGCTCTTTCTTCTCAAGTTTTTTTTTTATTAGTACTAGTCAGTGGCGTAAAGTAACTAAGTAGCCTACATTTACTCAAGTACTGTACTTCAGTACAATTTTGCTGTATTTTTACTTTGCTGGAGTATTTCCAATTTTCAGTACTTTTGGGGGATAGAGGGGATTAGAGGATAACAACTCACTTTTCTTATATGTTAATATTAAATATTCCTCCTCGTCAGGACCTTGTGGGCTTATTTATTTGTATTGTACTGTATTCTATGTCTGGCAATGCTCTGTGCTTGTTCTGTTCTCCAGTTCACTTGTACCGGTTAAATAAAGGTTATAAAGACCATTGGTTCTCAAAGTGCCCCAAGGACCAGCCACTTTAACCATATGTTATACTTAGGCTATTCAAAAATAGCAGATCTACAAGCTCATAGCGTAGCACGGAGTGCCGCACAACGAGCTTGTAGATCTGCTATTTTTGAAAAATCATGAAAAATGTGTGCAAATCTTTGAATATGTATATTTTTGTTCCACTCAAATCTTTGCTTCTGTGGGGTCCCTGGAACAAAATATTTTGAGATGGGGGTCCGCAGCCACATACTTATGATTTTGGGGGTCCTTGACATGAAAACGTTTGAGAACCACCGATACAGACAGACAGACAAGACTGGGTATCTTACATTGTCCATGCGTGCAGCGTTTTTGCATCCACACACCACCGCATCATGTTTGGTTGTGATGTTCTTTCCTTTTTCTGTGAAACCCTTCTTGGACGTCACTTGAGGCTTGTCTGCAACGCAAACAATCATGTTTTACATTATTATTATTAATATCGTTTTTTTAAGTTAATGCAGAGATTAAAGCAAAAAAACAAAAACAAATCTATCTAAATGACTTATGTGTTTAACAGAGGACTTAAATTATTAAACTCAAATCAACAGTGCTCACATGAATATTCGGACTATTCTATTGGAATGATTATGTTGCTTTTGTTTCACAGTTAATGTGTTACTTTGATTATAATGATGCTTTGTACTAGATTAGTGTTTCTATAAAACCTGTTTTGTAGACAGGTGCTGAAAATTAGCACTCGCGCTAAAACACTTCAACCATACATGTGGTTTGCATGGAATACAAGAAGACTCACCCCAAGACAAACTCACCCCAACTGAAAAAGGAAAACTCACCCCGGGGGTAGGAACACTCACCCCGGGGGGTGGGTAAACTCACCCCAGGACCTGAGAAAACTCACCCCGGAACACTCACCCCGGGGGTAGGAAAACTCACCCCAGAAAAACTCAATGGTGTAAAGTACAGTGAGTTTTTGTTTTGTGGGTGGGTTTAACCTTTCCCCTCTACACCAAGTCTGTATGTTTAAAAAAGGCACATCTACCGGCTTGTGAGCTTTCCTTTTTCACAGAATGCTTTCATAATGAGACACGTTTAATCCATACTGGATTAAATTCTGTCTTTGAAGGTATAGAATTACCAAATTATGTTGTTCAATGATATTTTTGTGTTTAAAATATTGTCATCATTGTCCATGTAGACAGGAGGCAAGATTAAATTGATTTCAGCAGAAAAGCCCAAAACTTGTTGAAACACTGCTCTAAATATCAGGTTTACACATAAGCTACAAGTTGCTGTTCACCATAACACAACACAAGAGGTCAAATGTAGGAATAGATCAGTTTATTTGACAAAAGAGGCAGTGTAAAACAACAGGTCAGAACACAGTTACTACAACATAACTGCATAGAAAAAAATGGCCAAAAGTGCCTATCTGAGCTGTTAGAGGAAAAAAAATCAAATGTCAAATGTCAAAAATAGTAAAAAAGTTGCAGTGTGCTACTGTCCTTCAGACTATTCTTCAGGTGTCGGGTCGACCTGGCGGGGCGTGACAGGAATCACAGAGTTGAGGTGGGCTGTGGGAAAGCATTCTGTGAAAATGGAAAGCTCACAAGCCGGTAGATCTACCTTTTTTTAAACATTGGGGTGAGTTTTCCACAAAGTTGGGGTGAGTCTTCCGGGGTGAGTTTTCTCAGGTCCTGGGGTGAGTGTTCCTACCCCCGAAAATCTTGGGGGTGAGTTTTCCTACCTCTGGGGTGAGTCTTCCGGGGTGAGTTTTCCTACCTCTGGGGTGAGTTGGTTTTGGGGTGAGTCTTCTTGATACCTTTGTGTGACGGTGGCCAGGTTGTCACATGTAACTTGCCACTTCTTTTTAGAATGCTGACACTCTTTACTTTGTCTCAATAATAAATAAATAACAATACACATTAAACTCACAACAATAAAATATCAGTTGCACGGTAAAGTGCGGGGTGCGTAATTACTGTGAGAATAATACTGTTTGTTAGGTACTGCAAGACTACGCCACCTTTTTATTTAAGAGGTAGGGTCCTCTGTAACACTCTTTCTTAGGCTATTCACAGGTTCGAGTTTACCCAGGTAAGTACAATACTTTTAAATGAGAACAACACTTCAACACATATCCCTTGGAGAAAGCTGGACGGAAACAGGTTTGTATAAAAAGGTAATCTATTTTATTAAGCTAATACAGTGGCGTCTATAAGCCATAAAATATTGAAAAGCATAAACAAAATATAACACTAATTCTAAAACCTCAACCTCCTAATGCGCCCACTAACTAACTAAAATACAGGAATACAGACAATCACCAAACACTAAAAACAGACAGGGCTTGTGCAAACTATAGCAAATAAATAATGAATTTAGCGTTAAAGTGTCAACTATTACTGAAGCAGTAAAGTGCCAAGTGCCAATTCAATTGCTATATGTCATATACTCATCACGGTTCAATGCAAAAGGTGGGAATGTCCTTATATGGGGTTTAACTGGAGCGGGGGTTTAGGCCAGGAATCACTGTCTCTTCTTGTCTTCGTGCGTATTGCCTGCAATCATAGAAACTAGAACCAGTTCATCTGTTCAGGTATATTTCACATATGAGGTTTAGGACCGTGGGTTTATAAAGGTAACGTTGCATAGAAGGACACTTACTCGCCCGCCAGACTGTACGTCTGGCTTTGAGGGAGTGAAGCGCGCAACGTTATCGCCACTGGACCTCTCCTCCGTTCCTTGGTTCGTCTGTCTGTCCTCCCCGTCTCTGCTGCTACTGCGCCGTCTGCTCACCGTCCGCTGCTGGTGGCTTGGTACGTGCCGCGATCACTGTATTCCCCACCTCTGCTCCGTGGTATGTCTGCTCCTCCTGTGCACAACCGTCCCTTCTGGCTGTCACTTCCACACTGCCCTGTATGCCTGTCTCTCTGCTGTCCAAGTGGCTCGCGCTCACTTTTGAATAAGGTGGGCCACACCCTACTCCGCCCTCATTCGCTCTGCCACCAGCGTGACCTGGGGACATTGGCCGTCCGCTGTCACAAGGCCAATGTCACACAGCCTATAGGGGAGTCCAATGTCAAGTGGCTCGGGGACCGGGGGGAAATACATTGTCAACCATAAAACATGCAGTGCAGAAATATAGTTAAGAGAATGATGTTTTTAAGTGCGTAATACAGGTTTTTCATCATCAATAAAAAATGTTACAATTTGGTTTCACCCCCCTGCTTTGACCCTGTCACATCCCCCCCCACTTTTCCGTTGCCAGTCCCTGCAACTGTCCCTAATCATGTCCATACCTCTGGGGTGGCTGGCCTATATTTGCTCTTCCCGAGCGCCGTGGCTCATCTGGTGCTCTCGGGACGGAGAGAAACCCATAATACTGCGGCGTTGTTGCTTCTACCTGCTCGGGCTGCACTACAGCTGGGGGGTCCTCGTGGGACGACCTGGGGGCTACACACACTTTCAACGCATTTCTATGTATGGTCTTTTCTCGCCCCCCCTTCTCGGGTCTGACTCGGTACACCAACCCCGTAGCTCCCACCTGTTCCATCACTGCGTAAGGCTCGGGGTCCCACCACGTACTCAATTTCCCCTGGCCATCTCTCTTCCTATTTCGAATCCACACTCTCTCTCCTGGTAATAGGGGTGTAATACCGGCCCTACGGTCATAAACCTGCTTTCTCCTCTTGGCCGTTTCTCCCATCCTCTCCCCTGCGGTCCTATAAGCTGTCGCCATTCTCTGTTGGTGGTCCTGTACCCAGCCACCCACTCCCATGCGCTCTTGCGCTGACTGCACTCCTAACTGGACATCTATAGGGCGCCTCAAATGTCGGCCAAACATTAAGTAGGCGGGGGCATAACCCGTAGCACTATGGATCGTGTTGTTATAAGCATGAACTAACTCGGGTAAGTGCTCATTCCATCTTCCTTGTTTATCAGTGTCTAGTGATCGCAACATGTTCAGTAATGTCTGATTAAATCGTTCCACTCCACCGTTCCCAGCCGGGTGGTACGGAGTGGTGCGACTTTTTGCAATACCATAAGTCTGACATAAATGGTGCATTAACTCGGACTCGAAGTTGGGGCCTCGATCTGAGTGGAACCGGGCCGGACAGCCGAACGGCTGGATAATATGCGTCCATAACGCACGGACAGTGGTGTGCGCAGTCTGGTCTCGGGTGGCAATAGCCCAACTATAACGGGTGAATAAGTCAGTAGCTACCAGAATGTTTTGCCACGCATCAGCAGGCCTACCTAATGTGAGGAAATCAATGGCTATTACTTCTAGTGGATATGAGACTTCAAAGGGTTGTAAGGGGGCCCGAGGCTCTGACCTGTTCCTCTGCAGGCTGCAGGCGACACAACCCTGTTGTAACTGACGCACCGCTCCCTCCATGCCTGGCCAATAGAACCGACGTCGCAGCTGGGCCAAGGTCCTCTCCAACCCAGCATGCGCCGCGGCCGTGTGGATTCCTCTCCATACCTCCTCTCTGCGTGAACCTGGACAAATGATCTGTAAGTATTGTTCTTTGGTATAAGGATCGGTCACCTTCCTATATAACACATGATTTCGTATAATCAGTTTGTTCCACTGGCGTAACAGTTGCCGCGCTCCCCGAGTCCAATTCTTCCTCTCCACCATATTAGGGGCTCTCCCCCGTTCCACGCACCTCTTCACCACCTGCACATCTGGATCCCGATCCTGCGTCTCTCTCCACTCATCCTCCCGGGCTGCTGGCGTCGATTGTACAGCCGCCACATCTACAGGCTGCACTGGGAACCGCGATAGGGCATCAGCGTTGGCGTTGTTTTTGCCCGGTCGATACTTGATGTCGAAAGTAAACGACGCAAGTTGAGCAGCCCACCGTTGTTCCACAGCTCCCAATCTAGCCGTTTGGAGATGCGCAACAGGGTTATTGTCCGTGAATATTGTGAATCGAGCGCCAGTGAGATAATCTTTAAACTTCTCGGTCACGGCCCATTTAAGGGCCAAAAGCTCCAATTTGAACGAGCTATAATTTGCGTCATTCTGCTCGGTCGGGTGGAGACTGCGGCTTGCATAAGCTATTACACGTTCGTGACCGTCTTGGACCTGGGCTAGAACCGCTCCCAACCCACGGCCACTCGCATCAGTGTAAACCACAAAAGGCTGTGTATAATCCGCATACGCTAACACCGGGGCTTGTGTGAGGGCACTCTTTAACGCATCAAACGCCCGCTGGCACTCCGAAGTCCACTCGACTTTACACTGGTGGGATTTTACGTCATTTGGGATTCCTATCAATAAGTTGTTTAAGGGTCGTGCTATAGCAGCAAAAGAGGACACGAAACGCCTATAGTAACCCGCTAGACCTAGAAACGCGCGGACCTCGCGGACCGTTGAGGGTGGTGTCCAGTCCCGCACTGCCACCACTTTCTCCGGATCGGGCCGCACTCCCTCTTTGTCCACGACATGGCCCAGAAATTGCACTTCCCTCCGCAGAAGTTTGCATTTGTCTAACCGCAGCTTCAGTCCATGTCTCCACAGGCGTTGGAAGACGAGCTCGAGGTGCTGTAGATGAGAGGAGAAGTCAGGTGAATATACTATAATGTCATCAAGATATACCAGCAAGGATTCTGTCACCTGACCACTCAGACACTGCTGCATCAGCCTCTGGAACGTCGCGGGCGCATTACAAAGCCCGAACGGCATGCGTTGAAACTCGAACAGGCCCAGCGGGGTCGTAAAGGCGGTCTTCTCCCGGTCCCGGGGATCCATTCCTACTTGCCAATACCCGCTGGCCAGGTCTAACGTGGAGAACCATTGCGCCTTCGTCAGGCTGGTGAGCGTCTCTTCTATCCTGGGTAGGGGGAAGGCGTCCTTGTGCGTCACGGCGTTAAGTTTCCTGTAGTCGACGCAGAACCTCCAGCTGCCATCTTTCTTCTTGACCAGTACGATAGGTGCCGCCCACGGACTGCAACTCTCCTTGATGACTCCCTTCTCCAGCATCTCATTCAGGAGGGTCTTCATCTCCCGGTACATGGAGGGCGGCAACGGCCGGTGTCGCTCTCGTATGGGTGCCGCGTCTCCGGTCGGTATCTGGTGTTGCACGACGTCCGTCCGTCCGAAATCCTCGTCATGGATGGCGAACACCTTCTTCCACCGACACAACATCTCGTGTAACTCTCTCTTCTGCGCCTCCGGCAGGTCATCACGCTCCGTCAACACTTCCATCTCTTCGGGCAGGGTCTTCAGTGGTCCATCATCTTCCACACTGATTACGGCCACTTCCACCTCTCCGTCGGTCCCCAGGGACAGGCTCAGGTCCCTGCCGCCTCGGACATCCGCTTCTTCCACCGGGTACAGCCTCCCCAGCTTCTGGTGGCGGTCCAGGACCAGACTATATGCGTGTGGGTTGCACACTCGTATGGGAACACGTCCGTGGCGCACCGTGACGAGGGCACGGGCCACTCCCAAATCTTTTCCATCCGGCAAGGCTTCCATCAAGGCCTCGTAGTCCGCTCCATTTGGTCCTCTCCAAGCGCGGCCCCAGATCATCACTTCACTCTGCGCGGGGACTCGAATCTTCCGCCGGCCGACCGGCCACACATAACCGATGGACCCATCTTCGTTCGTCACTGCCTCCACCCTCCTACAGGTGGCGAATGCGTCCTTCCACAGCGTCCTTCCCTGCTGACATGGAAACACAGGCCTCCCAGGCCATTTAAAGAGGGCATGCCATACAGCGTTCACGACATTCATCCCAATAATCAGCGGTTGAGTACAATGTTCATCTTTCACGATTACAACTCCTCTCCCTGGGATCTTCATTCCCTCCAGCTCTAGGTCCAATATGGCATAGCCAGTGTACGGTAAGTCAAGACCATTAGCGGCGCGTAATTTAAAAACAAGGGGCCCATTTCCCAACGTTAGGTGTGAGAATTTTTCCTCAAATAAGCTTTGCTGCATTAATGTGACTTGTGACCCAGTATCCAGTAACCCCCTTAAGTGGACTCCTCCCATAGTGATCCCAATAGTCGGACAGTCCCCAATAAACACTTCATTAGCCCTTGATCTGGCGAGTGCGCGCTGCACCCCTGTCTCCCGGACCTCGGCGACAGGGCGTACTAGTTTAAATGATTGGGGTCAGATTTACAAAAGCGAGCAATGTGCCCAGACTGCCTACAGCTCCTACAGATCGGCCTACCTCCCTCATCCCACTCGTTGCGTTGGTACGGCTCCCGGCGTCGTTCAGATGGAGGCGAACCGCGAGGTCGTGTATCGGTGGTGTTGGGTCGAAGGAGCGGTCTGATCTCTTTCATGAGCTCCTGCGTAAACCCCTGCATTTGCGATTTGACGTCTTCCATAATCTCCTGTTTCAGTTTCTCTCTCCATTCAGATTCCTGTGAGGGTGTTGGGATAGAGACAGGTTTAACAGCATGGCACAAGATTTCAGCAGTCCCTTCTCTTCTATGTTCAGTGTCTAGTAGGAAGGCCTCATTTTTTAGGGCGGCGAAGTCTTCTGTGGGGTTTCGACGGGCATATATTCTTAAGGCTTGACCCAGAGGGCCTTCAGACAGTCCTACAAGTAACTGCTCTCGCAGAATGGCATCGGAGGGAGCGGTGTCTGGGTCGAGCCGCCGCAGCCCGCAGAACAACTCTCTAAGCCTCAAAATATAAGCCTGCACACTTTCGCCTGCGCGTTGCGCACAGCCATAGAACAAGGCACGAGCTTGGGAAGCAGAAACAGATGTTTTATACAACGTGTCTAAACATTTAAAGACTTTGGCCACTGTATTGCGATCTTCCTTGTCAATTACACTAATTTGTCGCTTAGCTTCCTCAGTAAGGGTCTGTACTACAAAAGCAACTTTTTTCTCCTCTGTTAAATCCTGAGTGCCCAATAATCCTTTAATCTGTTCTCTCCATTCCCTGTATTTCTCCTCACCTTCTATGCCCGAAAACTTAGGTAGCCACGGTGCCCCTGGATACACTGGCATCATCATCATTACTTTCTTGATTCAACCAAACAAAACAAAACAAAAAGCAGCAAAACAGCAAAATTTCAATACAGTTTCTCTTAGGGATTTTGTGTTGTTCTCTACCCAGTCCTGCCGCGCTACGCCAAATATGTGACGGTGGCCAGGTTGTCACATGTAACTTGCCACTTCTTTTTAGAATGCTGACACTCTTTACTTTGTCTCAATAATAAATAAATAACAATACACATTAAACTCACAACAATAAAATATCAGTTGCACGGTAAAGTGCGGGGTGCGTAATTACTGTGAGAATAATACTGTTTGTTAGGTACTGCAAGACTACGCCACCTTTTTATTTAAGAGGTAGGGTCCTCTGTAACACTCTTTCTTAGGCTATTCACAGGTTCGAGTTTACCCAGGTAAGTACAATACTTTTAAATGAGAACAACACTTCAACACATATCCCTTGGAGAAAGCTGGACGGAAACAGGTTTGTATAAAAAGGTAATCTATTTTATTAAGCTAATACAGTGGCGTCTATAAGCCATAAAATATTGAAAAGCATAAACAAAATATAACACTAATTCTAAAACCTCAACCTCCTAATGCGCCCACTAACTAACTAAAATACAGGAATACAGACAATCACCAAACACTAAAAACAGACAGGGCTTGTGCAAACTATAGCAAATAAATAATGAATTTAGCGTTAAAGTGTCAACTATTACTGAAGCAGTAAAGTGCCAAGTGCCAATTCAATTGCTATATGTCATATACTCATCACGGTTCAATGCAAAAGGTGGGAATGTCCTTATATGGGGTTTAACTGGAGCGGGGGTTTAGGCCAGGAATCACTGTCTCTTCTTGTCTTCGTGCGTATTGCCTGCAATCATAGAAACTAGAACCAGTTCATCTGTTCAGGTATATTTCACATATGAGGTTTAGGACCGTGGGTTTATAAAGGTAACGTTGCATAGAAGGACACTTACTCGCCCGCCAGACTGTACGTCTGGCTTTGAGGGTGTGAAGCGCGCAACGTTATCGCCACTGGACCTCTCCTCCGTTCCTTGGTTCGTCTGTCTGTCCTCCCCGTCTCTGCTGCTACTGCGCCGTCTGCTCACCGTCCGCTGCTGGTGGCTTGGTACGTGCCGCGATCACTGTATTCCCCACCTCTGCTCCGTGGTATGTCTGCTCCTCCTGTGCACAACCGTCCCTTCTGGCTGTCACTTCCACACTGCCCTGTATGCCTGTCTCTCTGCTGTCCAAGTGGCTCGCGCTCACTTTTGAATAAGGTGGGCCACACCCTACTCCGCCCTCATTCGCTCTGCCACCAGCGTGACCTGGGGACATTGGCCGTCCGCTGTCACAAGGCCAATGTCACACAGCCTATAGGGGAGTCCAATGTCAAGTGGCTCGGGGACCGGGGGGAAATACATTGTCAACCATAAAACATGCAGTGCAGAAATATAGTTAAGAGAATGATGTTTTTAAGTGCGTAATACAGGTTTTTCATCATCAATAAAAAATGTTACAATTTGGTTTCACCCCCCTGCTTTGACCCTGTCACATTTGCATGTGATTGTGATGTCCACGTCGAATACAATAACAACCTCACGACTCAAAGTCTTTGTTACGCCGTTCCAATCTGTGATTTGTGAAACAGAGTGAAAGGACTCCGCCACACTAGTGTTAACTTCCTCCACTAAATAAAAGCTATGATGACTAAAACAAAGACTAAATATATTGACTATTTCGTCAACAAATAAAAACTACACTGATATGTTAGTGAGTGGAGAAGAGATCCAGTAGAACTAAGTAATTTTATGTTTTCTGTCGACAGAATCAACTGTAGATTTAGTCGACTAAAATCGTATGATATTTAATCGACTAAAACTAGAATAAAACTAAATGACATTTTGTTCAACAGACTAAGACTAAAACTAAATCAAAACTGTCCAAATGAACACTGCTCTACACTAGCACTCTAAACAATTAGCACAATATGTAGAATTATTTTAAATTACATTTGTGCAAATCTTTGAATATGTACATTTTTTAAAGCGAACATTTTCAACTATGTTACAACTAATATTTAATTTAAAAAAAACAGAATTATGCTTAGGTCCTGGATGGGAGTCTCCAGACGTAAAAACAGATGAAGATGATTGTCATTCTAAACCTGTGTTCTTAGCCAACCAGGGGCCTGTTCCTCAAAAGGTGAATAAACTAAGCCTGGACTTAAGCCAAATCCAGACTTGACAAAGTCGGGTCCATATAAGCCTCGTTTATTCCGTTCCTCGAAGCAAAGCCAGGCTGAAAAGGAGCGACTTTGTCGAGCTAGGCCTTGTCAAGCCAGGCTATGTCCAGCCAGGATAATGAAGCCAGGCTTCACGTATTTCTATAAAAGACCATGAAAGTCGATAGCAGAATCCTTGAACTTGACCAATCATGGAGTCCAAAACCAGAGCGGCGTTCCTCTCTGTGGCTGAACAGCAGCATTGCAGCAGCTCATGAAATCATACAAGGAAGTAAAATCTAAAATGTATTATAAGCGAGAAAGGAAACGCGACCGCAATAAATAGATCCAGGGAGAAAGCGTGGCAAGGTATTGCAAGCACACACAGAGTGTGTGTGTGTGTGTGTGTGTGTGTGTGTGTGTGTGTGTGTGTGTGTGTGTGTGTGTGCGCGCGCGCGCGACGGTACGGGACGGCAACGGGACGCACGGGACGGGACGCCGCGGGGGGTTGACCGCGACTGGGGGCCGCGACGGGATGAGCGGGGGACAGGGGGACGGGGGGCGAGACACGCAATAACCCCATTTGCAAGACCACTTTGGTAGAGGTTTGGGTTGTGTAGTTACCTTGCCATCATGATGTAACTCCAAAGGTGGACAAGAAATAAAAAATAATTTCTCCATTGACTAGAAATTGATCATTTAAAATATGCTCCTCATTGACTTACATTCAGTGAAAAAAAAAATCTGTTATATATTATCAAACATCTAACAACAATATGAACTATAGTGTTAACAGAGTGACAATGACATCCCATGAGTCATTGTGAAACAATTATGATTCATGGTCACACACTATTTCAGTAATATAATTAATTTCATTATATCTGATTGTATTTATTTCATTTTATTTGAATGCAAGGTCATTAAAATGAGTCCATATTCAAACACATGTGTTGAATTAACTGTGGAAAAACTTGAAGAACAAGGCACTGGATTAAGTAAGCTTGGCTGTTAGCCTGCTCCTGACCAGGCTAACTTCACAGCTAAATTGCCATGGTAACTAAGGTAGGATTGCTTCAATTCTCTTTTGAGGAATCGGCTCATGGCTAAACTTAGCCCGGGTGAACTGGCTAAACTAATCTTCAAGCTAATTCAGCTTTTGAGGAACCGATTCAGCCCTAATCCTGGCTAAATTAAGCCAGGATAGGTGTTAAAGCCAGGCTTAAGCTTTAATTCTCTTTTGAGGAACAGGCCTCTGGTGAAGAAATCACCTTTGCTTAACCTTGTGGCTTAACCTTTGCTTTTATGAAAAATATCTGACCATTAGTGTTGTTTTATGGAAGATGCTTCTCAACTTGTATTCCATTGCTAGTTTGATCAATTCAAACACTCTTTAATCTGTATCCTGACTGAGTGAGTTCCCTATCCTGATTGGATAAAATTGGTATCCCGACCTTAAAATGCATTTAATAAAGAGGTGGAGAGACATGGAGAATATAGAGCTATTTAACACTTATTTTGATCAAACAAAATGACTTACCCTACCTTTAAATTTGGAATGGTTCAAGACACAGCCCAAGCTCCCGATATGGAATCAATGCTGGGTCTCATCAATCATTCCCCAAATTAGTCAACAGGCTCATAATTTGTCCATTTACTCCATCTTCTGTTATACTCAGTCAGGCTCATTGTTTCTAATTCTGAAAGTTATTCTCCCTATTTACAAAATGTCCTGTATTGTTTCTTTCCATGTTTTAGCCTTGAAGGTTTCAGCCAATTCCTAGTAACTTGCTGTAGATCTGTTATTTGAGAACTGATCGTCTTAAAATGAACCTGCATGGACAAGTTAGTTTGTTGAGTAGATTAGAAATCAATGTGGTTTATTATTTTAGTCTATATAAGGCGATGCATTAATGAATGAATTCAATTATACATCTTAACCCTTGCATTGTGTTAGTAAACTGCATCCACCTGTGTTGTTGGCGGGTCAAATTTGACCCGTGATTTAAATCAGCCCAAAATACTAAAAAAATAAGTATTTTCATATTTTTTTTCCTCCCACCTCATAGCTTACTTGTAATGCATTCATATCCATGTAAACACCTTTTAAGATACTATGTTGGGTTAGGGCTAGGGTTTCATCTTTCAATATATCTCGTTTTCTATTATAAAAATGTTAAAATTCACTCATTAAATTTCCTATAATGAAGACAATGGATAATGATGTTATCTAGCTATAATAGAATAATTAAGAATAATAATTGGAACACACTTCCAAAAAACATAAAAAATAATACTTGTTTTCGTTTTTTAATTTAAAAAAATGTTAAAATTATTAAAAATAGTGACAATAGTGGTGTTAGGGTCCGAAATGACCCGTATACCATAGAGGGTAAAAAGTCATGTATTTTTCACAAACTCAAACTTTATTTTACTACTGACAGCAAATGCTAATTGAGGACAAGTCTCTCTCACTCTCAAACATTGAAACATTGAATATTGACAATTTGGGGGGGAAATGAGCCACACTTCTTTGCCGGGTCATTTCGGACCCTAACACCACAGGTGTCACTTTTTTTTTTGAGACCATCAGAATTAATTAAAATGATGATATATAATTTTGTTGCGTTAAAATGACTATTGCTGAGGATATCCTGAAGCTTCGTTCCAATAAAGAAATGTAAAGGTTACTTTTTACCTATTCACACTTGAAAACGGGTAAAAAAAAAACACACAATGGAAGGGTTAAATAAATGATTATTAGATATAAAGCTTAAAGCAACACTGAAATGTCTCATTTATCTTTCTCTCTTGTGACTTGTGATAACTTTATATTTATCTTGGTCTAAAGAGATGTTTAAAATGTTATTCAATGTTATACAGCAGTACTATGTAACTTTTTTTTATGAATACAATGTAATTTTGTCCAATCTGTACTTATATAATTGGGGTTGTTGTATTGTATCTCCCTGCTCTTCTATTGAGACATTTAGATCGTGTCAAAGGTCACATTTTAGACACATTTTGACCTGATGGTCAAGATTCTATTTATCCCCTGAGCAAGCAGGCAGGCTCAATTAGCTCAATGGTAAAAATGTCAGCACTTGTGCAGGAAACCAGGTTGAAATCCGGGGTAAAAAAGGAAAGTTACATAGTGCTGCTTTAAGAATATAATACAACAATGTATGTTAACTAAATTACACCCGTGTGTCCCTATTTTGGGCAAATCTTCAATTATTTTCAAAAGAGTTATGTCACCCCCCCATTTTTAGTTTTAACATTCAAGAATACAGAAAATAACAAAAACAGCCGATCTACAAGCTCACAACGCATCGTGGAGGCAACACATTGTGAGCTTGTAAATCTGCATGTTTTTCTTTTGTTCTTAAAAATAAATAAAAATACAAAGACTGAAACTAAGGACATTTTCTCTATGATGTTTAGTTAGTTTTAGTTACTTTTATAAACACACCAAAAAATGATTTAGTTGTATTTCTATAATTATTATATAATATTATTATTTTTATTAAAGCTCAAATCCACTTTGTTAGAGGTTGGGTATACCTTTCTATGATGTAACTATAAATATTGTTGACTTATCCCCAGTAGTTGCTCTGTTGATTAGAAATTGATATTCCAGGTTGCTCAGGTGGTGCAGTGATAAAGTAGCTGCCCACCACCGCAGAGTCTGGGGGTTCAAATCCACCGTGATTCATCCGGCTTTATGGAGCTTCTATACCACCAACACAATGGACCCGTGTTCACGGGCAGGTGAGTCAGTAGGATACAACAGCAGTGACAACACACAGAAATGTGTGTGGGGAGGAATTAATTGGCATAACGACTAAATTGGGGAGAAAAAAAGAGAGACTGATATTCCCAAAGAAGTCTCCTCATTGACTTCTATTGTACAGTGAAACACATCAATCATTGACTTCCATTGTACAGTGACACATTGTCATTTCACATTACAAACACCTGTTTGATGACAACCATGACCAGGTTGTCATGACAACACTATGAATATTAAAACACAGGAACAATGATAGACTTTCAAGAATCATTTTATTAAACAATTATACTTCTACAAATGATCATACAATAACATAATGAGGAACTAGAATAATATCACATTAATATTCAATGGAAACCAAATAATGACTGAGGAAACAATGACGTAATAATGAATGAATAGATAAACAATGAATCATTTGAGTTAATTCATTGATGAATACATTTAGTGGATGTTTGAATCCAGAGTGAAATGACATGAAGTGTAGTCAACCAACAACATGCTCACAGCAGTAGGAGAGCAGAGAGAGTCAAGTAGAAATGTTTACATACAAGAAACAATCATGATACTGTGATCATTACATGATCAAATATACACTGTTCCTCACTCTGGTGTGTCAAATATCAAACGTCACATAGACATACAAATACATGAGTATGTATCTACATGAGAGACACACGTATGACACTGATATTTACATCATCACATATCATCATCATCATCATCATCATCATCAGTATGTATGATACATATTTATAAATGGATGGAGTGGAGGTTTGTGCAGTGCTATCTAATCTCATCTAATGTAATCTCAGCTCCCTGTGGTGATGACTGAATTTGTGGTCTTTGACTGCAAAGAGGACTAGTAGTGAACTAGTGAACAACTAGCGTCACAATGCTGAAACTCACTTTTCAGCAGTATTGTGTCGTTGTAGCTTCCTGTCTACCTGTCTGTGTTCAGGTGTAATTATTCCCATGAAGACACACACAGACAGCAAAGAGGAGAAATGAA